>NC_063334.1:63103740-63129233 GCF_021869965.1 Rhincodon typus
TCAGCCTTCCTGCTCCTCTGATGCTGCTTGGCCTGCTGTGTTCATCCAGCTCTACACCTTGTATATCTCTGTTTTGCTTTGGTACCGGCTTTTGTTCGTATTGATTTGACCGCTTTGGTATTGTGGGGCACCTGGGCAAATTCATAACATTCTGGTCGGAGTTGTCTGCAACTTGTTTAAAGAGGAACCAGACAACAAGCTCAATCCTGGCTTACTGAAGAGTGCAGGAGCAGCACCATGAGAACACTTCACACTGTGAAAAGGAAATTCACTATCAAACCCCTTCAGACATGTTCTGCTGGGTTGCTTTTTCTGAGCCGATTCAAATCCATAATCTTTTATACGATGTAATTGTGTACCCTGGCTTGCTCCTTGTAGACTCCATCATTAGGTATTTCCTTGGAGCGTAGGTGATTGCCAAAACAAGCTGCAGATGAGAGAAAAGAGAGAGAAATAATTAGTGATAACACTTTTCTGAAGAAGGGTCCCGACCCGAAACGTCAACTTTCCTGCTCCTCTGATGCTGCCTGGCCCGCTGCACGCCTCCAGCTCCACACTGTGTTATCTCTAACTCCGGCTTCGGCAGTTCTTACTATCTCTGAGAAATAATTAGTGGCTGTGCACATATCAACATCACAAGGCAGATGGAGCATTAATTGCTGAGATATTGGTCTCAGATGCTGAACATATTTAGAATAGTGTCCATGAAAAGCTCACATTTTAAGACCCCTCACCTTAACTGGGGACAGTGCAGCGTTGGCTTTTGGGGATTACCCATGTTGGTGAACGAGGAGCGTAGGGATGGATCTGTTATGTAAGATGCCTGAGCTCCAAATAACTGCAGCCAGGACCTTCACAAACATCGAGTTTATCTTTGCACCAACACATTCTCCCACTACTGCTTTGTCATCTGCAAACCACCCTACCATTGCATCTGCTGGGGGAGAAAAACATAAGATTTCAATTTTGGAAATCAGAAAACAATGAAGACTGATCTTGTCTTGATTACATGGAGACAGATGAAACAGTTTGGAGCTGTACGAACAATGATAGTATTCTTGCCCACTTGCATAATATTATACATGTGATATGCAACATGACCTGCTGCGATGTGAATATATTTACCGCTCTATTCATGAGAGTATAAAAGGTTTCTGCTTGGGCACTGGGCTCCCTTTCTATGCCAGGTGCTTAGCTGCAGGGTGATTGGCTACCTGCACATAGCTGGGCAGGGCATTTATCGAACCACGGTCTATGGAGGTCATGCTGCACAAGAATCAAAATGAACATTGGGTGCTGTGCCCCAATCTGAACCAAGGAATCCAAGTAGCAATGTTGGAAATGAAATTGCTTACATCGTGTAGTGCATGGAGGTGACAACTGAGTCCTGCAGTTGATCTGTTCTGCTAATGGATTACGCCTGTGGCCTCCACCAATTCACAGGCCAGGGACTGAACTTTCTTTGCCATGTTGGCCTGCAGGAACACCAATCCTTCCTCTAGTGTAGGTACTGTTGGTGGAGAGGGCATTGTATATCCTGGCCCTTTCTGGCATGAACAGAGCGGGTGTTGTCTTGGCCCTGACCTGGGTCCACAGGCTCTGCAGCTGTTTCCTCTGTCTGGAATTATATACTAACACTGCAATTGAAAAGAGATAAATAATAGAGCTTGAGATGCATGCAGGATCTGCTATGGTGAAGCATCAGTGGAGCCAGGATCTGAGAGAATGGAGAGCTGAGAGGAAGCGAGGTCAGCCAGGATGGGTATTCTGGGGGAGCCCAGTTTCTGCTAGGGTGGGGAATCGGTGAGAGCCAGCATCTCAGACGGTAGGGAATTGAGGGGGATTCACTATCTGTGAGAACAAGGAATCACCGGGAGCCAGGAATAGTGAAGGAGGCTCATTGGCCATGGATGGGATCTATGTGAAAACCAAAAGAACTGCGGATGCTGTAAATCAGGAACAAAAACAGAAGCTGCTGGAAAAGCTCAGCAGGTCTGGCAGCATCTGTGAAGGAAGAAACACAGTTAACTTTTTGGGTCCGGTAACCCTACCTCAGAACTGAGGAAGGGTCACCAGACCTGAAACATTAACACGGGATCTATGTGGATGGAGAATCGAGGGGCCAGGGTGTGTGAGGGTGAGTGTTCAACATAGGGACTGTATTCTGAGAGGATGAGGAGTCAGGGAACAAGAATACTTAAGTGTAGAATGAAATAATCTTAAGACAAATGCTAGGAGAGACAGTTTGGGGTTTTGAGTAGGAGTTCTCTGCAAGTTAGTGCTGAAATGTTATGACAGTTACTGGGTGCAAGCTCTCTTCATATTAGAATGATGGGGTCAAATCCAGTACAAATCCAGTTTAGACCAGATCAAAACCCAGGTGCCAGTATATTGCAAACTGGTTTCATAAGGGTTTTACACTGGTCCATACATGATTTTCCCTCGGTCAGATTTTCTTTAACCTCTTCCCCTGTAGGATGAATGCGTGATGTTTTTCTTTCAGTTTTCTTCTCTCAGTGAGAGTGAGGAAGTCATGTCGATGTTCAGCCTATCACAATTCATGTCAATCATGGCTTATGCATATTATTGATTTCTCAGTCCCAGACACGTGATCCTGGCATTCCAGCTTATCCATCCATGATTTATCACCTTTTTGTTTGTATTCCTGGTGTGCTGGATTCCAATTGCCTTTTGATCAGAGGCAACTGATCTCCAAGTACACAGTGAAGCAAATGGGCCATGGTATGTCAGCACCTCATTAACCAGGGAATTTGAGATGGACAGTGAGTGTCCCAGTGGATCATGGGGCTCCTTCCCACTGTCAGAGGCAGCCCATAATGCCCATTTCGAACTGGGTTGATCTGACCCTTCGTGATCTCTCCTATGTTTCGTTAATGCCCTACAGTGTGTTCTCTCCAGAACACAGTCCTGGGCAAAATTCATGAAGACCCTGTGCTGCCCAAATATCAGGATCCCTTTCTCAACCTCTCTGGTTGAATCCAAAAGAACACAACACACCAAGATTAACATCATCTTGGTTGCTGGAGATGCTGGAAACGTGACACATTTATACTTCAGTCCATCTTTGTGTAACTCCATGGCTGAGATTTTCAGAATACAATGTTTCCCAGGCACTAGGTGCTGTTCCAATGAGCATCAATTGCATGGTTTTCTGCAACTTACTCAGGAGGACACCCTGCCTCAGAAAAGCTGCAGAGGGCTGTACTGCGACCGTAAGGGGTACCCAGAGCAAATGTCCCAGAGTGTGGGACCAGGTAAACGGGAGGCTTCAGGTCAAGTTGGTGTCAGGTATTGGGTTGGGAGGGGTGTGAGGATATCGATGAAAAGAGAGAGAGGAAGGAGGGAGCTCTTGTAGGAGGCAGACCTTGCGAGAGGTTGAAGTGGGGGGTCACTCAGTATTAAGAGAAAGCCTTTGAAGAAGGCCTTCCCATTCGAAGCCTGAGCAGGACCATTGTCCAGGTATTGCCTCTGCTCCTACTGCCAGCCATAAAATTGAGGCCTGGCGGGTCATTAAAGTCTCAGTTGGGGATAGGTGCCAGCCCTGTTGCCTCGCAGAGAGGCCAGGGTGACTTGCAGGCTGGTGAGGAGGCCATCTGAACAATTTTATAGGGCCTCTCCTGCTGGAGTGCGAAGATAAAATTGGACTCCAGATTTTTTTTTTGTGTCAGGCCTTAGTCTATTGGCCTCCAAGTGTCCAGAGGTAACCACAGTGCAGTGGAGTCATTCACGCATTTGGTTCACGAGTGCTAGGATATGTCCACATATTTGTGGACCAACACACTGCAAGTCTGGGAGACAAAGCTTCCTCTGAAGCTTTAGCCTGCGATTATGAAGGACCAGTTACCACAAGGAGTCGTGGTCAAAGATTTGATGATAGAGAGCCTGTGTGCTGACAGGGAAGGACTTAGACATGGGCCACTATTTCTTTATGTTACTATGAGTCACTGATGTCCTCTAAGAATGAAGAGCAAACAAACACGAAAAAAGAGGCTAATGCTGTTCACCCACACAATAGATGCATCAATGTATTAGAGACATTAATTCACAATTCAAATAAAAAAGGTGCTGTACACTGCAAGAAAGTCTGATCATTGCAACAAAAGTAATACAAGATCTCAATCCCCCTCCTCAGTTGGAATAAAATCTTATCTTTATCATTTTGATTATATTAGTTATGACCTTAGTAATTCAAATCTGCCATGTTATTCAGTATGTTCCCTCAGATTCAAGTCACAGACACCACATGCCTAACCAGGTCAATTGGTTATGGACATAGAAATGTTAGCAGCCTCATCTACAAGCACATCATTGTGGTCAAATTCCTTCAAACCCTTAAATTGTGGAAATGTTCAGCAATTCACAATGGAATGTCCAATTCGAGGGAGAACAATGTATGTAACCATTTCAAAAAGGTGTGCAAGTTAAGAAGAGGGCTTCATTAGTACAATACCATGGTAGAGTCTCTCCCTGCGGGTGAGATAACAGTGTTCCAAACAATGTATAGCACTAAGTTTAAATTACACTTTGCATTTTGTGTGTTAAGAAGAGGCAGAAATAGTTTATAATTTCATTTTGTCAGGTCTTTCAGGGTTTGTTGCTGAAGAATCTGGAGGCTGGTGAATATTTGAAATTCTCTACCCGGAGAGTCAAGGAAGCTCAATCATTAAGTAATTTCAAGACAGAGATTGGTCGGTTTTCATTTAATAATGACATCAAATGGTTTGGGGCAGCGCAGGAATATATCTCGTGGTAGATGATCAGCCATTATCAAAACAGCAATGCAGGCTCAGGTGGTCTCTGTTCATATAGATCTTGATTGAAAGAGTTGTGAATGACTAGACTATTGAGCTGTGACTAGGGATAGTCATCCAGTATGGAATGTGAAGATGCATTCATTGACTTGGACCCCTCTCCTGTGAGATCATTGTGATTTTGGTGGCAGTACGAACAAGTCCTTAGGGCTTGAATCCTGGTATTGACCTCCTTTACTAGCTGCTCCCATTATTTGTTATTTGTATGCTAGAAGAGCCTCCTGGATCTGTTGAGTACAGAACATCCTTCCTTCTTGCTACCTCCTCAAACAAGGTTTCTGGTAAAGCATCTGAAAACCTTAGAGCTCCCTGTCTCCCATGTTCGACTGCCACAGCAGCAACAACACATGTCCCCTTTGAAAAAACAAACTAACTTTAAATGACAGCGGGAAATTTTAATTTTGGACACCCTACAGATGAATGCAGTCCATGAACAGTAAAGATCACATGGACTGCTCACAGAAATCATTCCAATACACCAGTGGAACAAAGTCAGTCTGCTGCCTATATTTCAATCAATGGGAACAGGTAACATGAGCCCCATTTCCATTTTCGGAAACTATCCAACTTAATAACCCCTTCAGACATTCCATTGTGAATTGCTGAACGTTTCCACAATTTAAGGGTTTGAAGGAATTTGACCACAATGATGTACTTGTAGATGAGGCTGCTAACATCTCTATGTCCAAAGAGCATTGTTGATGGACAAACTGAAGAGATTCCATGGACCCACTATCTAATGGTTGGCAACGTGTATATTTTGCTGAATAAGGTGAATAATTTCACTGGACAACATTGGCTCTGCTGTTTTGATCAGGATCAGAAAGCCTATCTCTGACCCAGATGAAAAATTACCCATTTACATTTAGATCTCTCCTGCACCGAAACTTCTTGCTCAGGGACATCCTATTAAGAAAGTATCCAGGAATCCATGAACGCAGCAGCAAAGATGATCTTCATACAAACCACCCTACCTTTGCAGCAGTCAGTGAGTCACATTCTGTGATTTAAATGCCCAGCAGCACAGACAGACACTTTGACAGCTGCTATGAAAAAATGGGTATATAAAGTAAGTGTGGGGCTTGGGTGGCAGTTGGTTGAGGGTTTAGGGTGCCAGATGGGTGTGAGGGGTAGTGTGCCAGGTAGATATTACGCCAGATGTGTGAGGTCAGTAGAGAGCTGGATGGGTGAATTGTGTAGGTTGGTGGCTGGTAGGATACAAAGGTGGCAGGTAGTAGCGGAGTGTAGCACGGAGGTCAGGAGGGCCCAGCTATGGGTGGAGGTGGGTGGGTTCAGGCTGGCAGAGAGTGGGCAATGTCAGGTCAGGTTTGGGTATGCCAAGTCTGGCTTGTGGAGATGGGCAGGTGGTTGTTGAGCCTGAGAGGAGGGAGGGTGTTGGATCTGGGGGCTATCAGACCAGTGAGTGGAGATGGTTTTGATTCCAGGGGGGCCCAGGTTGGCAGAGTGTGGGGTAAGTTTCTCAGCGATTGTTGTGTCCAGCGTGGTGAAGTTTTGAGAAAAGTTGGCCCAAACATCAGTCACGGATTAGGGATGTTGAGTCTGACAGGTAGGAAAAAGTGTAGGGTCCAGGAATTCAGGCTGGCAGAGAAGTGCTATCGTGCCTGCAGAAACGGATGGGAATGGGTTCAGCCGGGTGCAGGGTTGGTGATGGGAGTGGGTTCAACCCTGGGGTGGGTGGGAGGGAATGGGTTCAGTCAAGTGAAGGTGGGTTCAGTCTGATGGAGGTGTGGTTTCAGGCTACAGATGGCCAGGGGGTGTAAGAGAGGTAGCGGGGGTTGGAGGAGTCTAAGGTGAGGATAGGAGAAGTGTTAGCTCCATTGGGAAGGGATAGAATCATGTCCTGGTGGAGGTGGAGGTGTTTGTTTGCAGGCTGTTTGTCAGTAATCTGGGAGGGTGTAAGGGTCCCTGAGCAGGAATTTTCTGTGTAAGGATTGAGGGAAGTGTAGTTTGATGTGTTTATGTGCATATTTGTATACGTTGTGTGTAGATTTGTGTGTGTGTGTCTGTGTGTGTAGATTTGTGTGTGTGTACGTGTGTGTATATATTTGTGAGTGTATTTGTGTGTATATTTGTGCATGTGTGCCTGTGTGTGTGTGCGTGTGTGTGTGTCTGTTTACGCGCGTGTGTGTGTGTGTGTGTGTGTGTGTGTCTGTTTGCATGTGTGTGTGTGTGATGAGTTGGGGTTTCAGTTTAATAGTTACCCAATGGTTTGAGAGGATTTTCAATCAATTTTTCCTGGATACCTATTAAACTTAAGTGAGGCAGAACTCTCCAAATTCTGCCTTTGATGGACTCCTTCAGAGGTTCTAGATGTAGGGAATTGCCTGTTTGAAAAGTTAATTCCTCAGGAAATTCTCACTAAATCAGCTGCACTGGGGATTCTGCATCAGGGTCCTGTTGCACACCTCTAGTCTATGCTGCTCTCTTTGGATATCACTATGATATGGCTCTACCCTGTCTACAGCATCTGCTGCACCAGAAGATAGATAGGAAAATAGATGCTTTCAGGAACTAGGCCAAGTAAGATTAACCAAAATACCATGAATCAAGGAAATGGCACAAGCTATGATATCTAATCTATTGACCTCCTACTGGTTAAGATAATGGCAGAGTAAGACGTTCCAGCTGGAGCTCATCTGCTTGCCAGCTCCTGTTCTTCTTTCTTCCTTTCTTGTTCCTCATGCTGCAGTTTTTCTCTCCCCACCCCCACCCCACAACTTCCAACTTTTAATTTCTTAAAGTATCCCTGGAGGGAATGGAGAATGGAGTCCGAGACCAGCCCGGCCGTGGGAGATGAGTCACAGCCAGAGGGACCAAGTCCTGGAAGCAAACCACAGCCAGAGAGGGAGCAGAGTGAGCATGGGCCGAAGTGGGAACCAAGTCGTGGCCGGAGCCTGGAGTAGGAGCACAGCGAGCCCAGGCTCCAGCCAGGGGGACGAGTCCTGGAGGTGAGTCTGGGACAGAGGCCAGCGTGTGGGAGTAGCATGGCCTCGTGTTTTGAAGCCCAGTGGGCACGGACTGAGTGAGAAAGGACCTGAGTACTTTGAAGATACTTTTCATTCTTAGTCTGGACTTATAAACTCCGTATTCCTTTGCTAGCCTTTTTCCTTTCACTATTTCAATTCTGTAACAACAATAAAGTATCTGTAAAAACTGAAAGAACTGCGGATGCTGTAAATCAGGAAACAAAACAGAACTTGCTGGAAAAGCTCAGCAGGTCTGGCAGCATCTGTGAAGGAAAAAACGGTTAACGTTTCGGGCCCGGTGAAGCATCTGTACCTCGGTAATCTGTACCTGACCAAAAGGCGACATTACAAACTTTTGACTGCACTCATTCGAGTGCACATGACAGTAAAGGCTATTCTATTAAGACTATTCTGTTTACTGTTCACTCCTGTCAATCCTTCACAAACCTGGTAGTTCTATCATTGTACCTAATGCATACACGTATCTCAGTTGAACACAGTCGAGGAATGTACAGTTGAAATCCTTGACCTTATCTCCCAGTGGACCATGTTGAACATGTGGCAGCCATCACCGCACTCCTCATTTCCCATATCAACACCACCCCAACAAGAACCAAACAAGAAACAAGTAAAAATGAAAATGGATCAATTTTCTGAGTCTCTCCTTCGATGATTGTGGTAGACACATCAGCTGACTCCATGTAAGGAAAGCAGTGGTAAGTGTACTAGCACACCTGCCTAGTTCTTTGGGGATGTAGGATGTAAAATGGTTGTCACACATAGGCAGGTTTCAATGGGGCTCCGTTCTTAACTCCATTCACAAGGCGATTTGAACGCAAATCGGAATACAATATATATTAATATGTAATAACCATTTGTAAGTACACAGAAATATTTGTATGTCAGATCTTTAAAATTATTAAATACAACCCTGTCTAAAATTGCAGTAAGTGTGAGTGTTCATAAGTTGGGCCCTTGTAAATCAGGGACCCACTGTATTTGGCTATAAATAACTCTACAGCAGTTAGATGTGCTCAATAAATGTTACCTTGCTTTTAAAAATGTCATGCTCAGAAATTATACAACAGGTCATTCAACATCTGCATCCAAAGGGAAACAATAGCATTTGCCTGAAATGTCCTTTTTTTTAATTGATCCTGATATATGGGAATAGTCTCAGACTGTGGAAAATTAATGGTATGAAAATAAGGCAATAATTTTGAGAAAGAAATACATGAATGATAGATCTATACTGCTATGTACATCCACACATATGAAGTCAAATAGATAATCTGAATGCTGGATAACTGGAGCATGGATAGTTGAAAGGTAACAGGCAGACTGTGCTGGAATATAAAGCTGATTATCATTGCATGATCTTTTCCACACCACTAAACATGTCAGCTAGTAATAGTGATGAAGTCAAAACCATTATTGTGGAAAGGCAGGTCGCAAGAGGGATACAAATGGTTTACAGAGATATTGATAGGTTAAATAAATGGTAAAAAGTTGGCAAACAGAGTATACTGTGGGAAAATGTGAAGTTGTTCATTTTCAAAGGAAAAACAAAAGAACACAACATTATTTAAATGGAGGAATATTGCAGAAACCTACAAAAGGGCTTGGGGGTGCTCCTGTACAAAACACAGAAAGCTAGCACCTAATGCAGTTGATAATCAAGAAGGTTAATGGAATGTTGGCCCTTATTTCAAAGGGGTTGAAGTATAAGAGTAGGGAAGTCTTACTGAAACTGTATAAGGTGCTGATGAGACCACATCTGGGTACTGTGAGCAGTTTTGGTACCTTTATTTAAGAAAAGATGAGGAAGGGTCACTGGGCTCGAAACGTTAACTCTGTTTTTTCCTTCACAGATGCTGCCAGACCTGCTGAGCTTTTCCAGCAACTTCTGTTTTGTTTCCTGGTTTACAGCATCTGCAGTTCTTTCGTTTTTGTTTCAATGGAGGTAGTTCAGAGAAGTTCATTGGTATGATCCCCAGTATTGAGGGATTGTCTTATGAGCAAAGCCTCAACTGGTTGGAACCCCTCTCACAGAAGAAGGAGAGGTGATCACATTGAAATATATAGGATTCTTATGGAGATTGACAGGGTAAATACTGAGAAGAATTTTCCCCTCAGTTCAGAATTAGAGGGCATAGTCTCAGAATGAAGGGGCACCAATTTAAGACGAAGATAAGGAGGAATTTCTTTTCTCAGATAGTTGAGAGTTGAACTTCTCACCATAGAAAGCTGTGGGGGCAGAGTCCTTGTGTATTTTTAAGGCTGAGATGGTTAGATTTGATTTGATTGATTTGATTTGATTTGATTTGATTTAATGTCACGTGAACCTATGTACAGTGAAAAGCATTGTTTACAATCAGTACAGGCAGATCATAGTAAGCAAGGCCATACAGATCAGAGGGTGAAAAATATACTTGGACAGAAGCATTTAGGTTATATTGCAGAGGGCACACACTCAGCAAGATCAACACTAGCAAGATCAGCATTATTTGAAGTTAAGAGAATCCGATCATCAGTCTAATAATGGCAGGGAAGAAGCTGTTCTTGAACCTGCTAGTGCATGTGTTCAAGTTTCTGTATTTTCTGCCCGATGGAAGAAGTTGTAGGAGAGCATTATCGGGATGGGATGAATCTTTGATGATGTTGGCAGCCTTTCCGCAGCAGCAAGCAGAGTAAATGGAGGCAATGGATGGAAGGTTGGCTTCTGTGATGGTCTGGGCCTTCTGTAGTTTCTTATGGCCCTGTGCAGAGCAGTTTCCATACCAGGCCATTATGCACCTGGACAGTATGCTTTCTATGGTGCATCTGTAAAAGTTGGTGAGGGACCTTACAGACACGCTGAATTTCCTGAGCTGCCTGAAGAAGAATTGTCATTGTGCCTTCTTCACCTTCGCATTTTCGTGGGAAGTCCAGGACAGGTTGATAGTTATCGTCACTCCTCGGAACTTGACACTCTCAACCCGCTCAACCTCAGTTCCATTGATGTAAATTGGGGGCATGTTCTTCTCCTTTCTTTCTGAAGTCAATGATCAATTCTTTTGTTTTGCCGACATTGAGAGAGAAGTTGTTATCATTGTACCAAGCCCTCTATCTCCTTTCTGTATTCAGCCTCATCGTTGTTTGATATCCGTGCTATCACAGTGGTGTCATCAGCAAACTTGTGGATGGCATTCATTTGGAATTTGGCAACACAGTTGTGGATGTGCAGGGAGTACATAAGGGGGCTGAGAATGCATCCTTGGGGGCTCTCCAGTGCTGAGTGTTATCATGGAAGATGTGCAGTTGCCTATCTTCACTGATTGTAATGTGTGGGTCAGAAAGCTGAGGATCCAGTTACAGAGGGCGGAGACAAGACCTTGGTCTCGGAGTTTTGAGATCAGTATGGGGGGGATTAGTGCTAAAGGCGGAGCTGTAGTGAATGAGCAGGAGTTTGAGTAGTTGTCCTTGTTATCCAAATGTTCAAGGGATGAGTGCAGGGTTACAGAAACGGCATCCGCTGTGGACCTGTTACATCGGTAGGAAAATTGTAGCAGATTGAGACAGGCAGGGAGACTGGAGCTAATGTGGGCCGTGACCAGCCTCTAGAAGCACTTCATGAGTATGGAGGTCAGAGCCACTGGGCAGTAGTCATTAAGGCACATTATATGTGCTTTCTTAGGTACGGGGATGATGGTGGTTTTCTTGAAGTAGGTGGGGACTTTGGCTTGTAGGAGGGAGAGGTTGAAGATGTCGGTGAATACCTCTACCAGTTGGTCTGCACAGAATCTAAATGCTCGGCCGGGGACTCCATCTGGGCCCATCGCTTTCCTTAGGCTGACTCCCAGGAAGACCGATCTGACATCTGCAGCGGTGACAGAGGGCACAGGTATATCTGGAGGTTTGGGGCAGGTGACAGCATGCCACTAGCATTCTGCTCAAACCGAGCATAGACAGCATTGAGTACATCAGGGAGGGATGTGTCTTTGTCAACTATCTTGCTGTGCTTCATTTTGTATCCCATAATGTTGTTTAGGCCTTGTCACAGGTGGTGGGAGTCTGTATGGTTGGTTTGGGCCTCTAACCTGGCCTGGTACTGCCTCTTGGCATTGCTGATGGTTTTGTGGAGGTCATATCTGGATTTTCTGTATAGGTCTGGGTCATCCGACTTGAATGCCACACGTCTGGTATTCAGCAGGCAGTGGATTTCCTGATTGGTCCAAGATTTCTGACTTGGGAACATTCAGATTGATTTATTTGGTATGGAGTCCTTCATGCATTTGCTAATTAAGTCCAGAATGCTGGTGGCAAACTCATCTAGGTTTCCCGCTGAATGCTTGAATACGGTCCAGTCCACCGAATCCAAGCAGTCCCAGAGACCCTCTTCTGCTGCCTCGGACCAGCATTGTATTCTTTTTCTGTGAAGGATCCTCCTGTTTCAGCTTCTGCTTGTAAGCTGGGAGGAGAAACACAGCGTTGTGATCTGATTTTCTGAAGTGTGGGTGAAAAATCTAGCGGTAGGCATCTTTGATGGCTGTGTAGCAGTGGTCCAGGGTGTTCGGTCCTCTAGTGGGGCAGGAGACGTGTTGGTCTTGATCAGTAGGTAAATCAACATTTGTAGAGAAAATGTAGGAAAATGATGTGAGGAATATGGTACCAGCCATGATCCAATTGAATGGTGAAGCAGACTCGAGGGGCCGAATGTCCTGTTTCCATTTCTTATGGTGTTATGATCTCACTGTCATTTTTCGTTGCAGCCAATGAGCAAATAAAAATGAAAACATAAACAAGACAACCGTTTTAATTATCGACTTAGAAAAGCAGAAAATAATTGAAATGCACAATAGGTCAATCAACATTTGGATCCAACATGAAGCAATGGCATATATCTGAAATGTCTTTTTTTCCTGGTCCTGAGATCCTGATGCACGGAAATAGTCTCAGACTGTGGAAAAATAATGGTATAAAAATAAGAATAAAATGAAATTAAGAGGGCAATAAATGAATGATAGAGATCTATATAACTATGTGCAACCATACACATGTAGATGAATGGATAATCTGGATGCTGGATTAGTGGAGCATGGATGTTTCAAAGGCAGTAGACTGTGCTTGAATGTAAAGCTGATTATCATTGCATGATCTTTGCCATCATCACTGTGCTGAGGTCTAACTGTCCATGACAGTTTCTTCCCTCTCCCTCTGTTTGTCCTCATCTACATCAACAGCACAAGTAACGTTTGTGGCCAGCGATTGTGGTGAAAGAGCTAACATGAAAGCAGAGCACAAAATTTGGAGCCAGAAGTAATACAGTCTATATAATAACCATTTCAGACAGAGAGAAAAGGAATTCTAAAAGAAGAAATGAAATTAGGCAGAACAAGTACTTGAGTTGTTGTAAATTAAAATTAAGGAAGAATAGGAACAGAAATGTGATTCTGACTATAATTAATTTATATATAAATAAGTGAGCTTGCATTAAGATTTCTCCTTAATTGGTGCATTGCATACACAGACTTATCAAGACGCAACAGATTACTTCTGTGCTTTATTTTTCAAAGAAATGTCAGATATATTAAAATTCAATCACAAAACACATTTCCCTGACAGAACACAACACCTCCTTTGACCTGCTATGCCAGATTGCTTCATTTCTTTTCAAAAACAGTTGGCAGATTGTTTGATAAATGTCAGAAAGGATGTAAGACTAAATGCCTTCGTCATATAAACATAAAGTAATTCAGGTGGAATGGTAAATTTTGTCCTGTTTTTCATGTGAAAGCCTGCAATGGAAGAGGCCACATTTATAAAGCATTTCTTAAAATATGCAACATTGTTGGAAATATTATTTCTTTATAGGATTTTAGCCATAACATGTATTTAACAGCTGGAAATAAGCAAGCTTTTTGATGTTTCTTTAATTCTGGGTAATTTATTGATGTGTTATTTTGTACTATTATCACCATTTAATTAAGGAAATCATTTTGCTTTGGAGACAAATGTTCCTCTTTCTTTAGATGAGAAAGTATGAACATTCAAAAGGTAGACTAATGTCAGATCTTATCATAATTTCCTTTTTATACTGAGTGTGTTTTTAATTATCTTTGCCTACCTATTTTAATTACTTTTCAAGACTGAAAAGGGATATACCATTAACAAACCTATACCATTCCTGTTACATGCCAATAAAATATTCCTTCAAACTATCTGCTCTTTATAGTATGAAAGAAACTTGAGTAAATACAGAATATATCAACGCATGAAGTAGAAATTGAACTTTTGCACACATTTTACAGATATGAAATCTCCACAATGAAGGTGATTTAACCAGTATCTATCCAATGATGTGCAAATTGCCCAGGTTCTGTCCAGACCACAAAAATCATGACAAATCCAACACATCCAATTCCCACTCTATCAGCTACCTCTAAAGCAAATACAACTTGTAGAGGAATGACACTCAGTTTGGGTTCTGCCAGGTCCATTCAGCCTCTGATCTCTTTATAGCTTCAGTTGAAACTGGAAAAAAAATGGCTGAACTCAGAAAAAGTGAGGGTGATTGCTGTTGATGTCAAGACAACATTTAACCAAGTGTGGCATCATGGGGTCTTAGAAAATTTGGTGTCAATAAAAATCAGGGGCAAAACTCTTGCCTGGTTGTAGCCATATCTAGCATGAAGAAAGTGGAAATGTTCACTGATAATTGTACAATGCATTTGTATCATTCATAATTCTTGAGATATTAAAACAGTTCATGTCCAAATGCAGCAAGATCTGAACAAAATTTAGGATTAGACTGCTGAATGGCAAGTAACATTCGCATCACACAAGTGCCAGACCATGCCTGTCTCCAGTAAGACAGCAGCATGGTGGCTCAGTGGTTAGCACTGCCACCCCACAGTGCCAGGGACCTGGGTTTGATTCCAGCCTCAGAAACTGTCTGGGTGGAGTTTGCACATTGTGTCTGTGTGGGGTTTTGCTGGGTGCTCTGGTTTCCTCCCACCATCCAAAGATGTTCAGATTAGGTGGATTAGCCATGCTAAATTGCCTGTAATGTCCAGGAATATACAAGTTAGGTGGATCAGCCATGGAAAATGCAGGGATAGTATTGGGAGATGGGTGGTGGTGTGTTCGTGTGGATTTGTTGGGATGAATGGCCTGTTTCCACACTGTAGGGATTCTATAATATGAGTCTCCAGCCATTCTCTCTACAATGATATTACTGTTGTTGGAGTTCCCACGATCAACACCTTGTAAATCATTACTAACAAGAACCTGAACCGAAATAGCCTTGCAAATGCTATGGCTACAAAAACAGGTTGGAGGCTAAGAATTCTGCAGCAAGTAATTCACATCCTGATTCCTCAAAACCTGTCTTCCATCTGTAAGTCTAGACTGTGTGGAATATCCTCCAAATATCTGGACGCTTGCAGGTCCAACAATACTCAAGAAGCTCGACAAAGGGGAAAGAAGCCCACTGAGTACCACTCCATCCAGCACCTCCAATATTCACTGTTTCCACCACTGAGGCACGGTGCATATGTACCAGGTACACTGCAACAACTCACCAAGTCTCCTTTGACAGTACCTTCCAAACATGCAACCTCTAACTCCTTGAAGGAGAAAGATAATGGATGCACTTTCAATTTTCCCTCGAAGCCACCATCCTAACAATACTGTATCACTGTTACTTCACTGTAACTGGGTTAAAATCCTGGAACTCCCTTCGTGACAGCTTTGTTTGTGCTTCGATGTCACAAGCAGTTCAAGAGGTAGCTCATGGGCAATAAAGGATGAAAAATAAATGGTGGTCTTTTTTTTTAATGTTCCTGTGGATCCAGGAGGATCATAGAGTCACAGAGGTATACAGCATGGAAACAGACCTTTCAGTCCAACTCGTCCATGCTGACCAGATATCCTAAATTAATCTAGTCCCATTTGCTAGTGTTTGGCCCATATCCCTTTGAACCTTTCCTACTCACATACTCATCCAGATGGCTTTTAATGTTATGATTGTAACAGTCTCCACCACTTCCTCTGGCAGCTCATTCCATACATGAACCACCGTCTGCATGAAAAAGTTGCCCCTTAGGTCCCTTTTAAATCTTTCCCCTCTCACCTTATATCTATGCCCTCTAGTTTTGGACTCCCTCACCCTGCAGAAAAGACCTTGGCTATTTGCCCTATCCATGTCACTCATGATTTTATAAACTTCTGTGAGGTCATCCCACAGTATCTGATGCTCCAGGGAAAATAACCCCAGCCGATTTAGCTCAAACCAATAGCTTAAGCCCTCGAACCCTGGCAATCTCCTTGTAAATTGTTTCTGAACCCTTTCGACTTTCACAACATCTTTCCTAGAGCAGGGAGACCAAAATTGCATGTAGTATTCCAAAAGTGGCCTAACCAATGTCCTGTACAGCTGCAATATGACCTCACAACTCCTATACTCATTGCACTGACTAATAAAGGTAAGCATACTAAATGCTTTCTTCACTATCCTGTCTACCCGGGACTCCACTTTCAAGGAACAATGAATCTGCATGTCAAGGTCTCTTTGTTCAGCAACACTCCCCAGGACCTTATTATTAAGTGTATAAGTCCTGCCCTGATTTGCCTTTCCAAAATGCAGCACCACACATTTACCTAAATTAATCTCCATCCTCAGCTCATTGGGCCATCTGATTGAGGTCCCATTGTTCTGTGAGGTAATCTTCTTCACTGTCCACTACATCTCCAATTTTGGTGTCATCTGCAAACTTACTAACCATACCTCCTGTGTTCACATCCAAATCATTTATATAAATGATTATATAAATCATTTATATAAACCCAGCATCAATTCTTTTGGCACCTGCTGGTCACAGACCTTCAGTCTGAAAAGCAACTCTCCACCACCACCCTCTGTCTTCTACCTTTGAGCCAGTTTTGCAACCAAATAGCTAGTTCTCCCTGTATTCCATATGATCTGACCTTGCTAACCAGTCTACCATGAGGAACCCTGTCGAAAACATTACTGAAGTCCATATAGGTCACGTTCACCACTTTGCCCTCATCAATCCTCTTCGCTACTTCTTCAAAAAACTCAATCAAGTTAGTGAGAGATGATTTCCTACAAGCAAAGCCATGTTGATTGTCCCTAATCAGTCCTTGCTTTCCAAATACATGTAAATTCTGTCCCTCACGATTCCCTCCAACAACTTGCCCAGCACCAATGGCAGGCACACCAGTCTATAGTTCTCTGGCTTTTCCTTATCACCTTTCTTAAATAGTGGCACCACGTTAGCCAACCTCAGTCTTCTAGCACCTCACCTGTGGTTATAATGATACAATTATCTCAGTAAGGGGCTCAGCAATCACTTGCCCAGCTCCCCACAGAGTTCTAGGGTACACCTGATCAGGTCCCAGGGATTTAACCATCTTTATGCATTTTAATACATCCTGCACCTCCTCCTCTGTAATATGGAGATGTTTCAAGATGTCACTATTTATTTCCCCACATTCTCTATATCCATATCCTTCTCCACAGTAAACACTGGTGCAAGATACTTATTTAGTATCTCCCCCATCTCCTGCGGTTCCACACATAGGCAGCCTTACTGATCTTTAAGGGGCCCTATTCTCTGCCTTGCTACCTTTTTGTCCATAATGTATTTGTAGAATTCCTTTGGATTCTCTTTAACCCTATTTGCAAAAGCTATCTCATATTGCCATTTTGCCCTCCTGATTTCCCTCTTAAATATACTTCTACTGCATTTATATACTTCTAGGGATTCACTCGATCTCTACTGTCTATACCTGCCATATGCTTCCCTCTTATGCTTGACCAAAACCTCAATTTCTCTCATCATCCAGCATTATCTACACCTACAGACTTGCCCTTCACCCTAACATGAACATACAGCCACTGGACTCTCATTATCGCATTTTTGAAAGCTTCCCATTTTTCAGTTGTTCCTTTAACTGTGAACATCTGCCCCCAGTCAACTTCTGAAAGTTCTTGCCTAATACCGTCAAAATGGGCCTTCCTCCAATTTAAAACTTTAACTTTTAGATCCTTTTCCATCATTATTTTGAAACTAATGAATTATGGTCACTGGACCCAAAGTGCTCCACCACAGATGCCTCAGTAACCTGCCCTGCCTCATTTCCCAACAGTAGGTCAAGTTTTGCACCTTCTCTAGTAGGTACATCCACATACTGAATTAGAAAGTTTTCTTGTACACACGTAACAAATTCCTCTTCATTCAAGCTCTTAACATTATGGCAGTCCCAGTCTATGTTTGGAAAGTTAAAATTCCCTACCATAACCACCCTATTATTCTTACAGATAACTGAGATCTCCTTACAAATTTGCTTCTCAATTTCCCGCTGACTATTGGGGATGGGGGGTTCTATAGTACAATCCCAATAAGGTGAGCATCCCTTTCTTATTACTCAGTTCCACCCAAAAAACTTCCCTGGACACATTGCCAGGAATATCCTCCCTAAGTACAACCATAATGTTATCCTTAATCAAAAACCCCTCTCCCCCTCCTGTCTTGTATCTCCCACCCCGACTTTTCTATCCTACCTATAGCATCTATACCCTGGAACATTAAGCTGCCAGTCCTGTCCATTCCTGAGCCACATCTCTGTAATTGTTATGATATCCCAGTCCCACATTCCCAAACATGCCCTGAGTTCATCTGCCTTACCTGTTAGGCCTCTTGCATTGAAATAAATTCAGATTAATTTATCAGTCCTACCTCGTTTTCTGCTTTGTTTCTGCCTGCCCTGACTGTATGACTCACTCCTTTTCCCAACTGCACCAGTCTCAGACTGATCACTTTTCTCACTGTTTCCCTGGGTCTCATCTACCACCCTTACTCTAGCAAATCTCCCCACCAGTATATTAGACCCCTTCCAATTCAGGTGCCAGCCATCCTTTTTATACAGGTCACTTCTACCCCAGAAGAGATTCCAATGATCCAAAAATGCAAATCCTTCTCCCCTGCATCAACTCCTCAGCCACACATTCATATGCTCTAACCTCCTATCCCTACCCTCACTGGCTCGTGGCACTGGAGTAATCCAGATATTGCTATCCTTGAGGACCTACACTTTAAATTCCTGCCTAACTTCCTATATTCTCTTCTCAGAATCTCGTCCTTATCTCTTCCTTTGTTGTTAGCTCCAATTTGTACAACGACCTCCTGCTGGCCCCTCTCCCCATGGATAATATTCTGCACCCTCTCTAAGATATCCTTGATCCTGACACCAGAGAAGCAACACATCATTTTGATGTCTCATTATTGGCTGCAGAAATGTCTGTCTGTGCCTCTAACTAGAGAGTCCCCCATCACAACTGATTGCTGGGAACCTGACGTACCCCTCATTACATTAGAGCCAGTCTCGGTACCAGAAACCTGGCAGTCTGTGCTACATTCCCCTGAGAGTGCATCACCCCCTACATTTCCGAAAACAGCATACTTGTTTGAGATGGGGATAGCCATAGGAGACTCCTGTATTACCTGCCTACCCCTCCTATTTTTCCTGGCAGTAACCCATCTACCTGACTGTATCTTCAGTTTATTTCCCTTCCCCCAACTGCCATCCATTGCACCCCCAGCTCCTGTAAATTCCTCATTGCCTCTAACTGCCGCTCCAACCAATTCACTGCATCTCATATGATTCACAATGAAGCACGCATCCTGCAGACATAATCATCAGTAACATGGAAACTCTCCCTAACTTTCCACATCTTGCAGGAAGAGCACATCACTGCAGTAAAGGCCATCTTTGCAACTTAACGGTCTAAAGACCCAGAAAATAGTACAGTCTTACTGCTCTAAAAACACTGTTCCAGAATCACTTAGTACCAATGTCTTATATCTTTAAAGTTTAATCAAGACACACATTTCAACAAAAACATGTAATCAAAAAAGAACACACTCTACTCAGTATTGTAGATCGACAAAAAAGAACAATAAGATTACACATTAAAAACTAGCCACTTAGCTGCTCCCCTGCTGTGAGGTCCCCCATACAGGTTTCTCCAAGATCAGCTGTGAATTTCACTGTCTTTTTTTTTCTTGGACGAACTCTGATGTCTAGAGATACTTGAAACTAAACAGCAGAGGCAGACAGCTGTGCAGTTTCACTGCTTGGTCAGACAGCTGTGTAGGTTTACTTCTCCCTTTGTTTCACTTTCCACATGGTCACTGCTTTGTCTTTCTTCCTCCTTTTTAAAGTGCCATTGTTTTGATCTTTTTTTCCCAAAATTCCAAAACAATGCAACAGCTTATAAAACAGTAATTACTAATCCTAGGATTTGAGGAAATCAGCTCCAACACTGAAAATACCTCAAAAATGGAGCAGCTCTTACAGCCACAATTTTTTTTTCTGTCCTCCATCTTGGATTACTCAGAATCCCCCAACCTGTACAATACCACAAGTGACCCCATTTCTCGCCACTGTTACTATAGTGACCGAGGAATCAACATTAACCACACTCAGAATGGCTTGCTGCCCTACTTTTTGACCACTTGGAGATAGCAAGAACTGCAGGTGCTAGAGTCAGAGTCAATACAGTGTGGAGGTGGAGGAACACACGGGGTCAGGCAGCATCAGAGGAACAGGAGAGTTTACTTTTCGGGCCTAGACACTTCATCAGGACCGGGGAGGGGGAAGGGAGCTGGTGAGGCTGGAAGAAGGTAGGTGGGTTGGTGGGTTGGCAATAGGTGGATGCAGGTAGGGGTTTCGGGGATTGGTCAGTGGGTATGTAGGATATGTGGAACAGTCCCTCTTTCGCTGTTACACTGGTACAATCCCCCATGTCTTCCTCTGCTACATCAATGACTGTATTGGTGATGCCTCATGCTCCCATGAGGTGCTTGAACAGTTCATCAACTTCACTAACACCTTTCACCCTCTCAGATACCTCCCTCCCCTTCCTGGAGCTCCCTGTGTTCATATCCAGCAGCCGTCTCTGCACCAACATCTATTTCAAATCCACCGACTCCCATAGCTACCTGGACTACACCTTCTGTCACCCACCCTCCTGCAAGAACGCGATCCCTTACTTCCAATTCCTCTGCCTCTGCCCTATCGGCTCCTAATATGGAGTGTTCTACTCCCAGACATCCCACTACTTCAAGGACCCTACTACTTCAACTTCCCCCTTCCATTGATCAAAAATGCCCTCAATTGCATTTTTTGCATTTCCGCACTTCTGCCCTCAAAACCCCTTCCCCCAACAAAAAACGACGGAATCCCCCTCATCCTCACATACCACCCCACCAACCTCCATATCCAGCGCATAATCCTCCGCCACTTCTGCCCCCTACAATCTGACCCCACTATCAGAGAGATATTTCCTTCCCCACCTCTATCGTAGGGACTGCTCACTCCGCAACTCCCTCATCTGCTCCACACTCCCCACCAATCCCACCACACCCAGCACCTTTCCCTGCAACGGCAGGAGGTGCTACACATGCCCCTACACCTCCCCTCTCACCTCCATTCAAGGCACCAAACAAACTTTCCATATCCGACAGGGGTTCACCTGTATATCCTCCATCCTGGTCTACCGTATCCATTGTTCCCAATGTGGCCTCCTCTACATCAGTGAGACCAAATGTAGACTCAGTGACCATTTTGTGGAGCACTTGTACTCTGTACACAATAATCAACAACACCTTCCAGTTGCTAACCCTTTTAAGACCCCCTCCCACTCCCTGGGTGACATGTCCATCCTAGGCCTCCTCCAGTATCACAATGACCCCACACGCAAACTGGAGGAACAACACCTCATATTCCATCTCAGGAGCCTACAGCCTGGTGGCCTTAACATGGAATTCACCAGTTTCAAAATCCCCCCACCCCCGGCCTCATCCCATGCCCAACCCTCCCTCTCATCGTCACCTCCTTGACCTGACACAACCTGTCCATCTTCTTCCTCACCTATCCGCCTCATCCTTCCCACTGACCAATCCCCACAATCCATACCTACATCCACCTATTGCCAGTGGTCAACATTGAAGCAGGCACTTAGGAGGCTGTTGTCCATAAGATTGCATGATTGGCACATGCATGCCAAATTTAGATGAAATGCTGCCGATGATATTTATTTGTAAATGGATGATATCCCATCCATAGTCTCAGGACAAAGATTTGGCTATATAGGACCGAGCAGTGGAGAATATTCTCACTCAGACGGTTGAATCTATGGTGTGTTTAAGTCTGGAATAGATAGGCTTTTTTGGTCTTGAAATATAATGCAGGGATATGGAGACTGGACAAAAAAACGGGGAGTTGAAGTTAAAGATTAGCCACAATCTTGTTGCATGACCATTTGGTCTACTCCAGCTAATATTTCATATGTTTCATTGTTATATGATGTATAGCATACAGAAGCCAGTGAAAATATTGAATACAGACAGACTGAATGAAGGAATTTAGCCACATTCATAGTGAAAGTATAAAACAGTTTTCTAGGAAAATGCAAGAAATTTTGTTCACAAAGCAGGAAATCACAGTGGTGAGGTGGTTTCTGGGTAAAATTTGAGATGCAAAAATAAAATTGACCACACTGGAAAAATTGAGCGAGAGAAAACAGTAACAGAAACAGAGAACAGCAACCTCTTTAAAATCATGGTTTTCAAAGCAAATCCATTTTGCGGAATCATTTATCATTTTGTGCTAAAAATTACTTGAACATTGATGTAAAGGACACTTCAGAAACAGTAATCAAATTAAAAGAGTGAACTTTGCCATTGTGCCATTGTTTTGGAACTTTTCTTTGAATATTAACATGCAAACTTTGATGTAAAATTAATGTTATGTTTAACATTGGAGATATATGATAAGGGAAGTTGAGATTTACAATTATGACAATAATCCTTTAATTTCATCATACAGTACAGAAGAGGACTTCCAGCCCATTGAGTCTGTACTGCAAAAACTATACTACATCTACACCTTCTAACCTTCCAGCACGAGGCTCAGCACCTTGAATGTTAAGCACCTTTTAAAGGTTGTGAGGTTTCCCACCTCAACTATCTTTCCAGTCAGAGCATTCCAGAAACCCACCACCCTGTGGATGATTTTGTTTTCCCTCAAATCTTCTCCAAATCTTCCGTCTTTCAATTTAAAATTATGTGCCTTATATTGACCCTTCAACTAAGGGGAACAGCTGCTTTCCATCCACCCTGTCCATGCCTTTCATAATCTTATACACCTCTATCAGGTTCCCTCTTTACTCTTTGCTCCAAAGAAAACACCCAAGCTTATCCGGCCTCTCTTCATAGTTAATGTGCTCTGTAGCAACACCCTGGTGAAATCTCCTTTGCAAGCCCCTCCAGTGCTATCATACATTGCAATCACATAGGTGCAGCAGGTAATCAAGAAGACCAATGAAATGTTGGCTCGTATTTCAAGGGAGTTGGAGAATAACAGTAGGGAAGTCTTACCACAATTGTACAAGGTGCTGGTGAGGCCACATCTGGAGTATTGTGAGCAGTTTTTGTCCCCTTATTTAAGGACAGGTATTACTTCATTGGAGGTTGTTCAGAGAAAGTTCACTCGGATGATCCCAGTATGGGGGAATTGCCTTTTGAACAAAGAATAAACAGTTTGGGACTCTATTCACTGGAATTTAGAAGAATGAGAGGTGATCTTATTGAAAAATACAAGATTCTTAAGGGGCTTGACAAGGTAAATGCTAAGAGGATGTTTCCCACAAAGAGCTGTGGAGGCGCGGTCCTTGTGCATATTTAAGGCTGACATAGATAGATTCTTGATCAGTAGGGGGACCAAGGGTTACAGGGGAAATGCAGGATGGTGGACATGAGGATCATTGGATCTGCCATGATTCTGTTGAATGGCAGAGAAGGCTCAAGTGGGCCGTGCTGCCTACTCCTGTTCCTATTTTTTATTGTTTTATGGTCTTTTGATCACATTCTTCCTTCAGTATGGTGACCAGAATTGCACATAGAATTCCAACTATGCCCTAACCAAAGTCCTGTACAGCTTTTATCTTAAACCTGTGTGCACTGGTTCTCAGTCCTTCCACCAATGGGAATGACTTCTCCCCAACTACTCTATGTAGATCGCTGATGATTTTGAATATTTCTATCAATTCTCCTCTCAGACTTCTCTTCTCCAAGGAAAACAATCCCAACTTATCCAGTCTTTCTGCATTTCTGAAGTTCCTGATCCCTGCAACCATTCTGGCAAATCTTTTCTGGACCTGCTTTAATGTCGAAACAGCTCCAACATGAACTCTCTGCTCTCTAACCTGTGTTTCGGCAAGGCAAGTGTCCCACATGCCTTCTTAACGATCCTCTTAACCTGTCCTGCCACCTTCAGGGTTTTGTGGACAAGCACCCCAAGTTCTCCCTGTTCCTCTGAAATTCCTAGTGTCCTGTTCTACACCACTGGACACTGTCCTCCAGTCACACAAACAGCCTCTACCATCATTCTCTGTCTCCTGCTACTAAACTAATTTTGGATTTAACTTGCCAGGTTACCCTGCATTTCATGTGCTTATACCTTCTTCAGCAATTTCTCATGTTGGGCCTTGTCAAAGGTTTTGCTGAAGTTCTTATAAATTGCACTACCCTCATCTACACACGTGGTCATCTCCTTGAAAAATGTTTTAGACATTATTTCCCTTTGACAAAGGCATGCTGCCTATCTCTTATCAAGCCTTGCCTCATGAAATGGTGATTCATTCTCTCCTTTACAACTTTCTCCAATAGCTTCCCTACCACTGATGTGAGAATCACTTTCCCTTTCACATTACTTCTCACAACAATCTATTACTTTCCAGACAATCAGTTCAAGATGAGATGAGACCTATAGTTGCCAAATGCAGCATGTAAACAGATCTAGGAAAACTGTTTTGAAAGGTGATTTGCTTGTGCAATTACAAAAGGTTTAATTTAAACTGGCAGGGATGTTAAAACTAGGAGTAATTCCAGAGAGAGAGATAAGGTGAAATAGTACAGATAATAGGAAATAATAAGGTGTTATTTGGGTTCAGTGTAAAAGGGTAAGTAATAAAGCCTGAGTTACAGTGCATGTGTGAAAATGTATAGAGTGTGGTAAATAAGATTGTTGAATTGAAGACGTGAGTAGCATTGTGGAAATTTTGACAAAAACAGAGATAGGAGAACAGGACTGAATGTAAATATTCTCAGATAGTTAAATGGGAATAAGATGTACAGGGAAGATGGGAAAGAGGAGGGGTGGCAGTATGAGTGAAGAAGAACTTTGCACTGCTGGTGGATAGAATGTCCTATAGAGATCAAGGACAGAATCTATTTCACCAAAACTAATGAACAAAGGATTGCCATGCATTACTTGGTGTAATTGATAAAAATACCAGCCAGTGGGAAAGATGTCGAGCAACAAATTTGCAAAGGAATTGCAGAGAAGGAGAAGTATAATGATGTTGGGATATAAATATCTGAATATAGACTCACTTAGGGGACAGTGCTTATTGTACACAATGTTTAGGGTGGCAGTAGAAAAGGACAAGAAACAATCAACAGTAAGAGAATTTAACTAAAGAAATTGAATCAGAGATAGTAGGAACTGCAGATGCTGGAGAATCTGAGACAACAAGGTGCAGGGCTGGATGAACACAGCAGGCCAAGCAGCATCATAGGAGCAGAGAGGCTGACGTTTCGGGCCT
>NC_063334.1:63129633-63261557 GCF_021869965.1 Rhincodon typus
CGCCCCCTTGACCTGTCCGTCCTCCCTGCACTGACCTATCCCCTTCCTAACTCCCCACCTACGCTCACCTTTACTGGCCCCATCCCCGCCTCTTCGACCTGTTTGTTTCCTCTCCATCTATCCTCTCCTCTATCCATCTTCTATCCGCCTCCCACTCTCTCCCTATTTATTTCAGAACTCCCTTCCCCTCCCCCTTTTCTGATGAAGGGTCGAGGCCCGAAACGTCAGCCTCTCTGCTCCTATGATGCTGCTTGGCCTGCTGTGTTCATCCAGCCCTGCACCTTGTTAACTAGAGAAAGTCAACTTAATACAGCAACACTGGATCTGGCACAGTTAAGTCAGAACCAAAAATTTACAGGCAAACTGTAACTGAACAATGGGCTGTCTTTAAAGAAGAAATTATTCAAATGCAGTGATGGATGGGTGTAGTTCCAACAACACCCAAGAAACTCAACATCATCCGGGATATAAAGTATGCCAATTGATTGGCTCCACTGTTTCAGCATTCACTTCCTTCAACACTAAGGAACAGTTGCAGCAGGGTGCACTATGTACAAGATGTATTCTGTAACTCACCAACACTCGCTTGTCAGCACCTTCCAAACCTACAACCTCTATCACCCAGAAGGACAAAGGCAGCAGATGCATGGAAATACAACTACTAGAACGTTTCCCTTCAAGACAAACACCATCCCAACTTGGAAAAAATGTCATTATTATTTCACCGTCACTGAGTCAAAACCCTAGAGCTCCATTCCTAACAGAACCAAGGATCTCAACGGTTCAAGAAGGCAGTTCATCACCACTTTCTCTGGCTCAGGTAGGAATATGCAATAAATTCTGCCTAGCCAGAAACACACGTGTCCAATGAACAAACAAAAAAAACCAAGATATATTCCAATATGGGGCAAAGATAGGTTAAACAAATCCAGAGTTTGTTGACAAAAGATAAGTGTACTTATGACAAATGTCAGATGAGTAATACAATTGAGAACCAGGTTGAATATTGAAGGTACAAAGCAAAATTAAAAGGCAAATAACAGAAGAAAAGGGAGAGGATGAGAAGAGAGTGGCAGCCATCATCAAAGGGAACCTGAAATTCTACAGGAGCACATATAGTAAAAGTGTAGTAATTGGAAGAGAAGGGTCAATTAGTGAACAAAATGGAGATCTATATATTGTGACAGGGTGCATGGCTGAGGCATTAAATATTTTGCATGTGCATTTACCAGTGAAGAATATGCTGCTCAGGTTGTAGCACTAGAAGGATTTAAAATAGATAAGGAGGATGTATTGGATTACCCAATAAAGCACCACCCTTGTATGTGAAGTCCCTAGGATACTGAAGGAAGTGAAAGTAGAAAGGCAGTGGCCATAATTTTCCGGTCTTTCTGAGATTCAAAGGTGCTACCAGAAGAGAATTGCAAATTCTTTTTATAAAAAAATGGTGTAAAGATGAGTCCAGTAATGACAGGCCAGTTTAAACTTGGCAATACAAAAAGCATTTAGAAATGATCTATTGGAACAAAATTAGGTGTCACTTTGGCAAACGTAATTCGGGAAAGTCTGCGTAAATTTTTTTTCATTTCTGCATGGGATGTTATCATTTCTAGTTAAGTCAATGTTTATTGCCTAATTGCCCAGAGAATCAACCACATTGCTGTGGGCCTGGAGTAGCACGTAGGTCAGGTTGGCAGATTTCTTTCCCTAAAGGACATTAGTGAACCAGCTGTGTTTTTATGACAATCAACAGTGGCTAGAACAAAAACAAAGTTGCTGGAAAAACTCCGCAGGTCTGGCAGCATCCATGAAGGAAAAAGCAGAGTTAACTTCCTCAATTCTGAGGAAGGGTCACTGGACCTGAAACAGTAATTCTATTTTTTCCTTCACAGACCTGCTGAGCTTTTCCAACAACTTTATTTTTGTTCCCGATTTACAGCATCCGCAGTTCTTTCGGTTTTTAACAGTCGCTAGAAGTTTGTCATTAGACTAGTTCTCTATTCCAGATTTTATTGAACTCACATTTAACCATTTGATATGGTGGGATTTGAACCCCTGTCTCCAGAACTTTGGCCTCGGGTTCTGGAGTGCCAGTCTAATGAATTATCACTACACTGCCACTTCCCCCAGCTTGATTAAGGGCAAATCATGTTCAACTAACTTGCCGAAATGTTTTTGATGAGGTGGTAGACATTTGATGATGGTATTATCATTGATCTGGTCTATGTGAACTCCCTAAATGCATTTAGTTAAGGGCTGCTCCACAGACCTGCGAGCAAAGTTAGGTCTCATGAAGTGATAGGAAAGAAAGTGTAGTGACAAGTGGCTACTTTTGGACTGGATTAAGGTGTCTGCATTTGAGTGGAGCTCCCCAGGAAACGGTGTTGGAATCCTTGTTTTTCCGAACAAATATAATGACCTAACTTTTAACATATTTGGCACCATCTTGTAATTCTGTGAATAATATGAAACTTGCAATGATTGAGTACCACAAGGAGGATAGTATAACTTCATAAGGACATAGGTTGCTAGAATGAGCAGGTAAGTGGTACATGAAATTTAATGCAGAAAAGTGCATGTTAAGTGATTCTTTTGGTTGAATGAGGACAGAGAGACAACATAAAGTAGAGGATACAGGATGCAGGAGAAGAGGGACTTGGGTTTATATCTGCACAAATCAGAGAAAATGTCAGGACAGATTGGGAGAGTGGTTAATAAAGCACCTGGCATC
Organism: Rhincodon typus; assembly: GCF_021869965.1. Lineage (NCBI taxonomy): Eukaryota > Metazoa > Chordata > Chondrichthyes > Orectolobiformes > Rhincodontidae > Rhincodon > Rhincodon typus. Next base: position 63,132,365 of record NC_063334.1, read on the forward strand.
CTGGAGTTTAGTAATCGAGACATAGAAAGTAGAAGTAAGGTTGTTTTGTTAAATCTGTATAGAACATTGGTTCCACATCATCTGAAATATTCCATCCAGTTCTGCGTATCGTTTTTTTTCCTTCTCTGAGTGCTTACTTAGTAGATAAACATCCATGCACAAACGATGCATAAAGGACATTTTAATACAAAAATACATAGGTTAGTTCATTAAGGATTTGAGAAGTAGATGGCAGTGTTAACACCTTTGGAGAACTGCAGCATTTGTCAGGGTTGGTAGCTTCCCATGAACAAAATCGTCTGAACCACATGACACATTGCCTCTTTTGTAATATATATTGAAAAAATAATCACACCAACTTAAAGTTAGAATACAAAACTGGGCACCACACTTTATGAAGAATGTTTCGACATTAAAGCAGGTCCAGAAAAGATTTTCCAGAATGGTTGCAGGGATCAGGAACTTCAGAAATGCAGAAAGACTGGAGAAGTTGGGACTGTTTTCCTTGAAGAAGAGAAGTCTGAGAGGAGAATTGATAGAAATATTTAAAATCATCAGCGATCTACATAAAGTAGTTGGGGAAAAGTCATTCCCATTGGTGGAGGGACTGAGAGCCAATGCACACAGGTTTAAGATAAAAGCAAAAGAAGCATAAGGAAAAATATTTTTGCACCTTGAGTGATTAGGATCTGGAATGCATTGCAGATTAAAATGAAATATACAGGAGGTAAGTGGATTGTTATCAGAGAGGGAGGTATGTATAGGTGTTCAAGGAGACATCTGGCGAATGATAGGAGGTGAATTACTCTTTTAGACAGCCAGCACAGGTATGTCAGGCTGAATGGCTTCCTTCTGTGCTGTAACTACATCATGATTCCATAATTCTATATCACTAATCCTTGAGAAAGGAAGCAGTCTCAGTTAATCAATGGACATACTGTTAGGCAACACTGCATTTACTGTTACCCATTTCTAGACAGATTCTACAGCCAATTCTAGAAATTGGAGCTCAACATCTTCATATTTCACACATTGTACGGAATGTACTGCCTCACAGATTGGTGAATAGTTTGCAACATTAATCTGTTTCAATTTAGATTTCACACATCACATACATTTGTTTCCATTACCGAAAATGTTAAAGCAGTTGAGATGAAATTTTATCTAATTGATTATGAATGAGTGAAAAATTCAAGAGATAATGTCTTCAACTTTTGTTTGAATGGAGTAAATCTGACTGAGGGCAGTGGATTAGAATATTTGTGCTTGATTTCAAGGTACTGGGTTCAAACTAGCATGGATTAATAGAAGGGAAAGCTTATTCATTTATCATACGTAAAGGTCTTCAATTACATGACTTAAGCAGTCTTAATCAATCTATTGGAGTAGAGTAACCATAAATTAGAGCATAATTGGCAAACTGCGTGCGTAGCTCACCAAGGCTCCTTCACCAATAACTTCTAATCCTGTGACATCTACCAACTAGAAGGCCAAGCAAAGCAGATGGCTGGGAACACCACAAACTGAAAATTCTCCTGCAACACATACAACATTCTGATTTGTAACTAGAGTGCCAACCCTTCATTGCTTCTGAGTCCAAATCCTGGGATCCCTATCCCTAATAGCATTGTGGATCTACCTAGTGCACATGGACTGCAGCAGCTCAAGGATGCAGATCGCCACCACCTTCTCCATGGCAGTTCGAAATGGGCAACTAGTGCTGGCCTACCAACAATCTCCACATCCCAGGTACAGCAACAAAAAATGTGCTCCACTTGAAATTGAAGTTACAGCACAATTTTCTGCTCAAATTGCCTTACATAATCACAAGCATTAAATTTTCCATGAACCACAGAATTTAATTAGAAATAATGTTTAAACATCACAGAAATAATGATAAGTAGTTATTTAGTTACTTTTGGTTCGCATTAACCATATGCATTGATATATTTAAGAGTAGTAACCTGTTCAACTTTATTGATATGGTTTAAAAATGGTTTTATTTCAAAAATAAGCAATTTAAATTAGTCTAGATCTTGTCTTCCATCTGTGAGAAACCTGATTTCTCCCTCCCCTATCACCACTCATTCTTAAAAAAACACATTTTCTGGGCTCTTCTTTCTTTGCAAATCACTACTCCATCTCTAATATCCCTTTCATCTCAAAGTACTTGAAAGGATTGTCACATCCCAAATCTATAAGCAACTTTCCCAGAACACCATGCTGGATCCATCCAATCAGGTTCTCTGCTCACAATCCTCATGGTCAAATCACAAGTCACATGTGACTGTGGGGAATGCTCTCCCCTCAGATCCTCACAAGCTAAGCACCATCTTTGACAACATCATCCTCCTTCAATGCTTTTTCTCCAGTTAGGTGGAAGTGTCTTTGTCTGGTTCCATTCTTACCTATCCATTCACTGCTGGAGAATAACCTTCAATGGTTTCTCGTCCTGTTTCCACTGGAGTCGGATACTTGGCTTCCTCCTATTTCTCATACACACTCAAGCCAAGATGATGTCTGAAAGCACAAATTCAGCCTCCATATATGCACTAATGGTACTATCGCTACATCAACACCATGTCTCTGAACCGCTTCACAGTCTCCACTTGGTTGGATTGCATTTCCCAAATTCAGTGATGCTGGAACAGAAATTTGCTCTAATTCAATATTGGGAAGATGGATGCCATTGTTTTCTAAACCTGCCACAGACTCTGTTTCCTTGCCATTGGCTACTACCCTCTGCGAGGTAACTATCTAAAGCTCAATTAAATTGTTCATAGCATTGATGTTGTGATAGACCTCAATGTGATTTTCTGACCACATCTTCAACTCATCATGAAGAACATTTACTTCCACCTTCAGAATATCACTGACTCTCAACTCTTCTGTTGCTCAAACCTCATCCATTCTTGTCTTTACCTCTAGACTTTACTAATCTACTGCTGTCCTGCTGGAAGCTTACCTAATAACCTACTTAAACTTGTTGTCATCCAAACTCTTGACGCCCATTCTCTTATTGTCAACAAGTGGCATTCAGTTATTGATCCTCTGCTCGTTGATGCACCTTGGCTCCCACTGTAGCTTCTGAACAATGTCAGCTCTGATGAGATATTTGGGACATTTGCCTGAAATTTCAAGTGAAGCGTCTCTCGACATTGGGAGCAATTGGGAGCATTTTCCAACGGACAGCGAAATGAGAAACTCGCTAGTGAATACAATGGGCCTATTGACAGGGATTACCAAACATTGTCAGCCTCATTCTTGCTTCATTAAATCCACTTTCCAATGCTAATACCTCCTGATAGAAACCAGGCACTGGGATATCCCCATATGAAAGTCTTGGCAGATGCCTTGGGACTCCAGCTCACCACTTGCTCCTCTGGACCTCCATCTTGGACTTCAGTCACTAATGTCTCAGAGCACACTCAATGGGCTGTGGTTAATTGTGTCCCATATCCATGCATCCAATATATCCCAGCCTCTCCACACCATCATGGCAGATCTCTGATTCATTTACAGTAATGCTTCTACTCTTCCATGCTGCATTTTGGAGCACACCAGAACCTCACCTTGTCGCAAGGACACTGCACCTAGGGAGAGGGGAATCCAGCTGATGAATTAGATCAGGCAGTATCTCAGGGCTGCTCACTTGTTTTCTCAGTGCTCACGCACTTAGCATTTACTTAACATTCATAGCATCCCTGCCTAGTCTTGCATTTTAGAACCTTGCCCCCTCTGTTAGAGCTAATAGACAAACAGCACTTCTGCCTTGACTTGCCTTCTACCACAGAGGTGAAGCCAGGAAGTTTGTTTTGATTATAGGCACTCATCCATCAAGGGGTGGACTTGGTGTAATATAGCAGTCTGCTTTGCCAATCTCACATCTGCACCATGTGCCAGCCACATACACAGCAATCACACTGCATGGGTTTCAATGGCCATGTCTCAAAGTCTAAGGAGAGTAATTCTCAGTTGAATCAAGAGTGACAGCCTTTAGTCAGAGTGTTCCAGCACACTAAGTCAGAGCAGTCTCCAGTATCAGTCCATTCTTGAGTACTGTTATTTGGCTGGTCAGGGTCCTCTCCTCAGAAAGGATGAGGAACCGAATGCGAGGCACCTCACCACCCTTTTGACTTTTGTGGTCTAACTGTGCACTGCTTTCTCCTGGATTGACAGAAAGGGTGGGATTGAGTGTGATGAAAATGGTGGCACAGCTGTAGGTATTGGTGCAGGTGGGGGAAAGGTGGTAAGGTGTCCCAAGTAAACAGAGGCTATGCAAGGTCAGTAATGTGGATTAATTGGATGGGTGAGAGTGAGTGAGAGAAGATTTTGATTACAATCGTGAGAATGGTAGACCATGAACCTTGTGCGTCAGAACAGAAATAGTGAGTGTAAGCTAGCAGAGGAAAGGTCATGGTACTTACTCTGAGGGAACGTAGGGGGTCATTCATTTTCTTCCTTCAATGCTGCATGTTCCTCCAAATGGCTGAGTTTACTCTAACCTGGGTGACAACCTCAGACCAGATTGGCAGGGTCTGGTGTTGTGGCTTCTTCTGCCAGTTCTGTGGGAAAAGGACAACTATCTCCTACACCAACAAGTCCAGGTCCCTGTTCGCAGAGCAAGGTGCCAATTTCCCTTATCTGCTATGTCCAGGGTATTGTCACAAACCATGCAGAACAGCTCTGAATGAACAATATGAACGAATGCTCAATGGTCTTTTCAAGATAACACCGGCATCAGTGATCCCTGGATATCCTGGCAGTTGCGAATACTTCCAGCTATAGCGAGTGGGAGCCATTATCGGATGAGAGGAGCAGCATAAGGGAGTTAATGATAGTTAATGAAATGAGTTTAGGATGTTAGCAGGTCAAAACCCATTTGGCTTTGTAGAGAGAAACCTTCCATGAAACTGGACAAAAGTGAAACCTTGCCAAAATATGGTAAGATTCATCTGAGTGACTTCACTGACATGTACTACTGTGAGAAGGACATTAACTAAACTTACAAGAAGTATGATCCTTTAAACATCTGTGAAGGCTGCCTGATCAAAATTTGACAAGGTCCATTAAGATAGTCATTTCTTTCAACATTTGTAGAACACATGTTTGTCCCACACAAGAATAGGAGACCCAATGATTTCCAATTTTGATATTATTCAGATACTGGATGTGGGCTTCAATACAATGGCAAGGTTAAAGACAGAGAGAAGGAAGATGAAAAATAAACTTCAGTAGCTTGGAAAATACACCAGAAAACAGGATTGTTCAACAATAATGAATCAATAAATCACAGGAATATCAAAGGAAAAGCTAATAGCGTCTTCGGGTTTGATTTCAAAGTATTATTACATGATTGATTACCAAAAGCAAAGGCCAGGTCCTCAAAATGTTACATGTCAAAGATAATTCTGAGGAAGAGAATGAAGAGAAAAATGATGAATTTAGGAAGTACAAACTATATTGATCGTAAGGTGTTTAAATTCTGTGTTGCATGGATTAATTGCAGATTTGTTTAACTGCAATGCTAGATAAGACATTCACTCTGAGATAATACGAAAAGACTAGTTAAAATATTACCCCGAATCACTATGTAATGAACATTGAAAAATGTTTACGGATATTAATGAATCAATGTTTTTTTTCTTTCATCACAAAACATTGGGGTCACTAAAGAAAGCTAAAATTTGATACAAAATAGCTGTAATCAGTTATTTTATAAATCATGATGTAGAAATGGATTTTAAAAGTATAGTCGGGGACATGATAATCAGATAAAATCTCAATCTCTATCCTGTGCCTAAATAACATGCTCTCACAACACAATTTGGAAATGGGCAGGACTGATCAGACAGTAAAAAGCTTAGCACTTCCAAAACGTGTGAACTTTCTGTCTGGTACCAGTGGAAGGGTAGACAACAACCACTTTGGAGGCAACCACAACCTTGCCAAGAATAGTAGGCAAATCAGGAAAGGGCCATGAGGGTAGAGACAATGCTAGTTAACCACCTCCACCTTTCACCACAAAATCGTTAACTGGAAACAAAATTCATTTTGCTTCACAATTGTGTCCTAAATTGCATCAGATGTTTCTGCTTCATTTTGAAAGAAAGATTGGGAGTATCATTCTTATCCAGACCGATCTTTGACAACATCCTTAAAGAGGTTGAGGAATTGTTAGTTGGTAGTGAGCTAGTTTCCTCGTCACTGCTTCATCGAGGCCCCTTGAAAATTGCAAACCTTCTTGCAGCCAGTGGATTCCTGTGCTGCCCTCCAGAACATGATTGAAAATCCAACCCAGTCTCTAATGAGATACTTACATAATTGAGTAAACTTGAAAGAAAAGTGCATAGACTAATAAAGAACAAAGAACAAAGAAAATTACAGCACAAGAACAGGCCCTTCGGCCCTCCAAGCCTGCACCGTTCCAGATCCTCTGTCTAAACCTGTCGCCTATTTTCCAAGGATCTGTATCCCTCTGCTCCCTGCCCGTTCATGTATCTGTCTAGATACATCTTAAATGACGCTATCGTGCCTGCCTCTACCACCTCCGCTGGCAACGCATTCCAGGCACCCACCACCCTCTGCGTAAACAACTTTCCACGCATATCTCCCTTAAACTTTTACCCTCTCACCTTGAAATCACCAAGTAATTGAGTCCCCCACTCTGGGAAAAAGCTTCCTGCTATCCATCCTGTCTATATCTCTCATGATTTTGTAGACCTCAATCAGGTCCCCCCTCCGTGCGTCTTTCTAATGTAAACAATCCTAATCTACTCAACCTCTCTTCATAGCTAGCGCCCTCCATACCAGGCAACATCCTGGTGAACCTCCTCTGCACCCTCTCCAAAGCATCCACATCCTTTTGGTAATGTGGTGACCAGAGCTGTACACAGTATTCCAAATGTGGTCGAACCAAAGTCCTATACAACTGTAACATGACCTGCCAATTCTTGTACTCAATGCCCCGTCTGATGAATGAAAGCATGCCTTACGCCTTCTTGACCACTCTATCGACCTGAACAATGACCTGAACACCCAGATCTCTCTGTGCATCAATTTTCCCCAGGGCTTTTCCATTTACCATATAGTTCGCTCTTGAATTGGATCTTCCAAAATGCATCACCTTGCATTTTCCTGGATTGAACTCCATCTGCCATTTCTCCGCCCAACTCTCCAATCTATCTATATTCTGCTGCATTCTCCGACACTCCCCTTCACTATCTGCTACTCCACCAATCTTGGTGTCATCCGCAAACTTGCTAATCAGACCATCTATACCTTCCTCCAGATCATTTATGTATATTACAAACAACAGTGGTCCCAACACGGATCCCTGTAGAACACCACTGGTCACAGTTCTCCATTTTGAGAAACTCCCTTCCACTACAACTCTCTGACTCCTGTTACCCAGCCAGTTCTCTATCCATCTGGCTAGTACACTCTGGACCCCATGCGACTTCACTTTCTCCATCAGCCTACCATGGGGAACCTTATCAAACACCTTACTGAAGTCCATGAATATGACATCCACAGCCCTTCCCTCATCTATCAACTTTGTCACTTCCTCAAAGAATTCTATCAAGTTGTTAAGACATGACCTTCCCTGCACAAAACCATGCTGCCTATCACTAATAAGCCCATTTTCTTCCAAATGTAAATAGATCCTATCCCTCAGTATCTTCTCCAGCAGCTTCCCCATCACTGACGTCAGGCTCACCGGTCTATCTTCACTTGGAGTATGGTAAGCAAATTGTTTTGAACGGTGGGCCTACAGATTACCCGATGAGGTACTCCCGAGCAAATCCTTATGGGTAAACTTTAAAGCAATCCTCAGGAATGGGCTGCAGGTTGCAGAGGTGCAGAGGGATGGGAGTGGTGGTGTAGGGGTAGGAAAGGGGTAAGGTTTGGAGGGGGGGTGGCAAAACCGTAGTTGAGAAATAAGGCCAGGGATTGAGTGTCAATTATATTCCCAACTCCCTGGAATTTAGTTAAGATGGCAATGTCTTCATCCCATGATAGCTGTCATTCTATTAGCAGCGGGGTGTGGGAAGCCTATGCCATGCAGGCAGGTGCCCAGTAAAAACTGGTATCCTCCGCATGGACCCGGGGTAGGATTTCTTCCCGATCAGGCACTTTGTAGTTCATAGGAAACCTTCCATGGCAAGAAACGATCTCTTGGAAAGACCATCTTCTGTCTCAAAAACATCCCACGTTAACTCTGCCTTCTTGACTGAGACTGAGGAACTACTGGCCCTCTGACTTGCTGTAAGAGGCAGATTTCCATCCTTCAAGGGCTAGAAGCCCAAACTCCAGTCAGTGAATGGCCTATTGACTACAAATTACACCAGAGCTCCCAGAAATGGCAACATGGGGTTCACTTTGACTTCCAGCCCACTTTTGGCATCAGTGTTGCTGCCATTAAATTCAGTTCAATATCTCTAACTGGAGTATAAGACTGATAGTCATGATATTTAGCGATAAAAATCATAATAAAAAATGATTTTAAAGTGAAATAGTCAATTTACTTTCCCTAAATGTCAAAAGTTAAAAATCCTGCTATGAAGGCAGATATGATGAAGAAGGAAGATTCACAGCCAATAGAAGCAAATAACAAGAAGATCTGTAACAATTATTGGACAATGTCTCCGTTCCCTATTGTAAGTCTTCCATTTGCACGTGTCTTTAAGAGGTAGTTGCCATAGAACTAAAAGTACAGATCAAGTAGAAATATTTTCATTCTACAGGGTGACTATATTTAAGCTTTCTATAAGGATAATTAATAAGGACAAAAGGGTTATATTTAAAATCAGGGAGATCTTTTCGAAATAGGCAAGCAGACGTAAAATTCTAAATAGTGGCTATAATTTGAATGGATTAAACAATGAATTGTCAACCATTAACAATCCAAACTGTCCAGACATTGGAACAGAACTAAAGCAGAAGTCCTCACGTGGATCCAACAAACCTGAATAGAAATTAATTGGAGCAGCAATATAAAGGCAGTTAGACTGCTATAGAGTTTTGAGTATATTTTAATATCAGCTTTTTCACACAAGTGAATTGGTGCTGAATAAATCCATGGAGATGGAATAGGTAAATCTAAGCTAGCCGCAAATGGTTTTGAAGAATACTTGAGGGATACAGATGTTTAATTGACTCTTCTACAGGTGGGAAAGTAATCTTGAAATCCTATTTAGTATTATATTTATGAAAGCATAGCTCAATTAGGAGGTTGTATGATGCATGGGTAGCATCCCTATCTCTGAGCCAGAAGCTGTAGGTTCAAGTCCCATTCCAGGACTTGATGACTAAATAGATTAAACATAGCAGCAGGTATAAATCTTTTAGCCTTTTATGACATTCAATATGACCATGATTAATGATCCATTTCAATGCCATTATACCCATATTCCATTACATCACTGGTCTTTCAAACTCTATCAATCTCTCATTTAAACACACTCGATAACTGAGCTTTCACAGCCGCTGGCATAGAAAATTCTAAGATAAATAACTTCCCTTTATTTTGAAATTGTGACCCTTAGTTTTCGCCATACAGAGGAAGCATCTTACCTGCACCTACTTTCTATCCCTTTAAAAATTTTACAAGTTTCAATGAGATTATGCCTCATTTTTCTAAACTCTAAAGGGTACAGTTTTTCCCTAGTCCCCCTTCATACTACAGTCTCTTCATTCCCAGGATCAAGCCTGACGAACAGTTGTTACATACCATCTGTGGTAATAATATCCTTCCTAAGGTGAGGTGACTGAAACTGCACACAGTACTCCAGTTTCAGTCTCTTGTAATAAAGGTTAACATACCATTAGCTTTCCTAATAGCCTGCTGCATCTGCATGTTAGTCATCAGTGGCTCATTGGCAAAGATACCTATGTCCCTTTGTACATCTACATTTTCTGGCCACTGACCATTTAAAAAATGCTCTGCACGTTGATTTTTTTCCTACACAGTGGAAAATATCACATTTTACCACATAATATTCCATCTGGCATTATCTTGAAAACTCAGTAAATCTGTCCAAATCCTCTTGAATCCAAGTTGCTTCCCCTTCACAGCACACATTCCCACCTAGTTTTGTATCATTTATGAACTCAAAAATATTACATTTGGTCCCCACATCTAAACCATTGTAATCATTTCAAACAGTTGGAGTTCAAATACTAAGGCTTGCATTATCCTACTATTCACAGCCTGGATCATCAGAATGACCTGCTTATCCTTATTCTCTGTTTTCTGCCTATTACCTAATCCTTAATCTATACCAATACATAATCCCATATTTCATGTTTAATTTTACTAACCACCCTCTATCGAAGATTATCAGAAGTCTTCAGCAAATTCACGTATACTATGCCCATTGAATCCTCTAATCAATTATGTTATTAACATCTTCAAAAAAGTTCCAACATGTTCATCAAACATGATATCTCATCCACAAATCCATGCTGACTCTGTTCATCAGCCTATTATTATCCATGTGTCCATTTAATAACATATTTTATACAAGATTCTAGCTCTTTGCTTATTGTTGAAATAAGGCCAACAGAACTATCATTTCCATTTCATTCCTCCCTCGTCCTTTAACTTCTAACCTGCAAGAGCCATACCAAAATCTTTAGACTTTTGGAAGATAATCACCAATTCATCCATTATCTCCAGAGTGACATTTTTCAACATTATGAGTTGTAGAATATCCGGTCTTGGGGAAAGACCTTGAAGGAATACATTATTGCTGTAAATAGTGTAATAATTCTCTGAAGACTATCCATGTCTATGTACCATCATACCTTTTAATGTGTTGTCCCAATCCATCTCGGCCATTTGCCCCTCATATCTTCCTAATTTCCTTTGTTCATATTTAGTACTCTGGCTTCATGTTGAACTACCCCACTTTCAAACATAATGTAAAATTCTATCTTATTATGGTCACTCATCCCTAAATGCTCTTTTACAAAAGATTATTAATTATCTTATTTTTCTTACATAATACTAGATATGAAATAGCCTGATCCCTCATTTCTTCCTTGACATGCTGCTCAAGACAATCATCACAAACACAATCCAAAACTCTCTATTGCACATTAGTTTATTCTACCTGTATCTTTAAGTACTATCTTTCAACCCATGACCAGTACCATCTAGAAAGGCAATATTATCAGATATGTGGGAACATCAACATCTGCAAGTTTCTTTCAAGCAAATCATCATCATTATTTAGAAATAAATCATTGTTCCTGTGTGTCACTGGGTTAAGTTGTGAAATCCTTTCCCTAGCAGAATTGAGAGTGTACCTACAAGAAATGAACTGCAGCAGTTCAAGAAAGCCATTCACCGCCACCTTCTTAAGGGTACCAGGGGTGGACAATCAATGATCATCCAGCCATCAGTGCTCACTTCCCATGAATTAATAAAAAGAAATGCAGATTGAAATAGCCCATTGATTACTGTGTTACCCATGCTACTTGTGTCTTTAATTTCCTGAATTATGCCATGCCCCACTTTCCTATTACTATTTTTTGGTGGTCTTTAACTAGCAACTATCATGTTTGTTGCCCCTGCTGTATCCTAACTGCACCCAAACAGATTCTATGTTTTGTTCTCCTAATCTGAGATCTTCCCATTTTAATATGCTGAACCAAAACTTATAATCAAAACAACACGTCCCTTTCCTTTTTGCCTTTTTTTAAAGATATGGAATATCCCTAAATATTCAGTTCTCCATCTTGGTGTCCCTGCAGCTATGTTACTGGAATACCAATTTGATAACATTCATTTTCCTCTCATTGTGCTTTAAGACATCCACCTCCATGTGAATGCTACATGCATTCAAAATTTCCTTAACTTTATCTCTGGAAACTGCTACACATTCTAAACTTGGTAGATGTTTGCCTTCATTTCAGCTGCTTTTAATTTCTTTAGACATTTTTCTACTTCCTATTACCAGCTTTATTTCCTTCAAAATTGAGTTATCCCTCAGGATCGACCCCCTGCGCTGCTGGTTTAAATTTTCCCTGACACAGCCTCCAAAATTCCCTGCAAGGATAGTAGCCTTAGTCTTGTAAAGTTGTAACCCATCCAGGTCGTACAGGTCTCACTTGCCCCAGAACTCATCTGAATACACCAGAAATATGATGCCCTCCCTCCTATACTGGTTATCCAGCCACGTGTTCAATTAATCAATCCACCCCCACCCATTCCTCTCCTCACAAGAACATGATGCTGGGAGTAATCCCAAGATTACAGCTCTTGTGGTCCTGCTTTTTAATTTCCTTCCTCATTCCCTAAAGTCTGCTTTGAGGGCTTCAATCCTCCTACTATCCATATAATTGATACTTAATGGTTATTCTAATTGCTTTCATCATAGGTGAGAATAGGAAGATAAAGAAATAAAAAGAATTCTTTAAAATATTTTCACTATTACAACATTGATTCTTAAAGAGGTTATGGACATGAGATTGTATTTGTAAAATATTTTAAGTGAGATTCTATACAATAAAGAAAGGTATATCATTGAATGCTGTATAGATAATCATTCATTGTGGGACAATGTACATGTGATGAAAAACATGAGTGAAAAAAGATTACAGATTGATTTTGCTAACTTGAAGCCAATCCTGGAAACAAAGGTAATCTCTAAAGTGAAAATGAGTGGAATCGACCCACTGTTTTACAACGTTGTTTCACAAAAATGAATTCATATATAAAGAAACAGTTTGGTAACTCAGAAAAGGGAAGCCTTGCTATGAAAATTTCAACACTAAGATAATGTAGACATTTGTCATACCCATAACTGTAAATAAATGGTAATAAAAGTTCTTTAGGATAGTTGTCAGTACCATCCTTCACTGCCTGACTTTATGGAGTACAATAATTGATAGATTAAGAGAGAGAGCAAGACTGAGGTGAGATAACAAGGTGTAGAGCTGGATGAACACAGCAGGCCAAGCAGCATCAGAGGAGCAGGAAAGCTGACGTTTCGGGTCTGGACCCTTCTTCAGAAAAGACTGAGGTGAGTAGTGCTTAATGTGGGGAGTGTGAGGCCATTCATTTTGGATCCAAGCAAGATAAATAAATTTTCTTAAGAATGAGGAATTATTGGATAGCAAAGATACTGAGGAGTCCAAGTATGCAAATCGGTATAAGCAAGTGGGTATCTACACAAAGCAATCAGAAACTAATGGAAGGTTGACTTAATGTTAAGGGATCTGAATACCAAACAATGGAAGTTATGCTTTAGGACAGACACCATGATCTTGGAGAAGGTACAGTACAAATTCACAGGGATTCTCTTACCCTCATTATAATGCTAAGTTGCATAAACCTGGCTTGTTCCCTGTAATGTAGAAGATTAAGTGGCATAATATAAATTTAGACTCTGGTCATTCAAGAAACATTTTACCACACGTAAGGTGTGTGGAAGCCTGGAATTCTGTTTCCATATGTTGTTGACACCACACCAATTGATACTTGCAAAACTGAGACCAATAGAATGTTATTAGATAAGTGTATCAAAGGAAATTAGGGAAAGGTGAGAAAATGTGGCTGAGATCATTGTCATATAGGGCTGCAGCACAAAAAAAGACCCTTCAGTCATTAGTCTGTGCTGGTCCAAAACAACCATTTAATTATTCTAATCCCATTTTCCAGTACTTGGCCATAGCTTTGAGTTAATTGATTCACATAACATGGTCGAAGGACAGAATTACCTACTGCTGTTTTCATGTTTGCATGATGGTTAAGCATGGAGCTTCCTTCTTTAATCTGACAGTATATGTAAATATAGCTTGTGAAAGATTCTTACTAAACAATCTTCTTATGAATGCCTGTGTGATTTGCAGAAGTGACAGTTGAGGTGTGCAATGACACCTATATGGCAACAAAGAATTTTTCAGTAAGAAACATTGCATTGCGTTATTCAATTTTTGTGAAATGCATTGGAATTTCTTTCCAAATTAACAAAAAACCTCAAATTTACAGATTTGTGGAATGTGAGTGGTATTGCTAAGGCTATCATTTGCTGCCCAGTCCTAAATGCCCTTGAGACAGTGGGCGTGCATCTGAACTGCTGCACTACAGCTGGTGTGGTTATATCTAGGTACTATGAAAGAGTTCCAGGATTTTTGATGGGTCTAGATTATATGAATACTTCTTGAGCTAATTATAGCCCAATATAAAATTCCTGTAACTATGCCATGAAACATTATGTTCAATAACATGATGAGAACAAAAGGCTTTTCAAAAACATATTCCTAAAAGAAGATTGCTTTGATAAAGCAAAGGGGCAACACAGCTTTAGTAACGAATTATATCCGTTATTAAAACCGAATTGTACTTTAACGTCCTAATTCAAACAGATGATAGTTTGAAAAAGATCAATGTTGTGGGCTGTATCAGCACTGCTGCTTCACAGCGCTAGGAATCCGGGTTCGATTCCAGCCTCAGATGGAGTTTGCACATTCTGCCTGTGTCTGCCTGGGTTCCCGCTGGGTGCTCCGGTTTCCTCCCACAGTCTAAAGGGAGGTTAGGTGGATTGGCCATGCTATATCACCCAAAGTGTTCAGGCATGTGTAGATCAGATGCGTTAGCCGTGAAAAATGCAGGGTTACAGGGACAGGGCAGGGGGATGAGTCTGGGTGGGATGCTGTTCGGAGGGCTGGCGTGGACTTGTTGGACTGAATGGCCTGTTTCCACGCTGTGGAGATTCTATTCATATTCTAAGTTGCATGTACATCTACATATGTGAAATATTAATTATGTTATAGTGGAAAGTATGTTATAATTGCCATTATTCAAAAAATAATGCAATCAAAATAATGGGCCTTTTCTCATTTTTATACTTTGTCATAGACTTAATTGCATACCCATTTCAACACTGGCTCAGTCAGAAGTGTATAGGCAGTTAATTTCAAGTTAAGAATAAATTATTTAGATTTAGAAGAGTTTATTATTGTAACAAATGGAATTTATTTTAGCATTGAAGTCATCAAAGTCTGTTTCCGAGAAGTAATGAAACAATTGCAGAAGGAACTATCAGACATTGCCCAGAGGGTGCATACAACTGGCGGGGATCTCTGGTGCATATTATCCCTCCCACCCATCATCCACACACTCACCCTAACGCACATTGTAATACTTCCTCCTCGCTCTGTATTTACTGTACCTACATCTAGATAGGGAAGGCGGGCTTAAAAGCCTTCCTGGATTTTTGGCACTTTGGTCTGCTGCTGATGTTCACATCCATGCAGTTGAGCTTCAAATCCTCCAGTCACATTTGGAAACCAGAGATCAACTGGAAAACCCTGGCCACCCTCTTTTAATGGCTCCTAACAAGGTGTTTAATGAGGCTAATTGTTTTTGCACATTTTGGTGCGCATCGCCCCACTGGATGACAAAGGACAACACAGTAATGGAATTGGGAAATCAGCACGCCTGTTGAAGCCATTACCTTTGGATCCATCTGCCTCTGTTCCCAAACTCAGTGGGGCCTGTAACCCTGCTCATTCAGTCTGTTAATCTCCCAACAAATGCTATCTGATCTGCTTACTATTATTTGTTTTCTTTCAGATTCCACCATGCTTAGCAACTTCCTTTTATATTGTAATATGCAGAGTAAAGACAACGATGAATTAGAGTGAATTAATTAAATATAAAATCCAAAATGGAAACAAAATTAGAGAAGACAATAAAGAATAGATTAAAAGAGAGAAGTAAGGAACAAATGAGTAAACACAATATTTTACAGTTCTTTTATCTATTGAATCAATTCAACCCTAAGGAATGATACCCTGCAGCTTTTGTTCACTTTTGGATAAATGAAGTTCATTTGCAGTCATTGATAATAATCTCGTCATTAAAAGCTGCTATCAATTACTAGACTTAATATTCTAGTTTATTGGGCACAATGTACGAAAGCGGCAAATTCTTGCTAATGGAAGTTAAGATACTGATTCATGAAGCTAATAACAGAAGTTCAAATTGGTCAATAATTTCACAATTTACAGACTATTTCTTCGTTCTACAAGTTACTGGCCAATTTGTGCATTAATAAAATATATCTCTTTCAGTTTTTTGTTTTCAGCATTGTTGGTCAATTGAATTAATGTTAACTTTGGAAAGAAATAGATTTTTTCTATTTCTCTCTCTGAGCATATAATTGTGCATTTTTATGTCGATATACAGATATGTAGATATAGTTGTATAATCATTACATATAATATTAAAATAATACACAATTACTGCAGTTCTTTTTGCTCACTTTACACCATATTTAGTTTTTATCCAAATACAATATACAAACAATTATAAATATCAATTTCCATAGCCAATGTTTGAACAATTTTCTTCTGTGACAAAAGAAAGACCGTCTGTGGGAAAGGTAATTACTTTAGTTTCCCTGTGTGCAAGAGGGAAAGAATGTTCAATGTTTGCGCGTGTGACAGAGAAATAGCAAGGGAAAACCTTTGTGTTTTGTGAGAAAGGAACAGTAGATGTCTCTGCTAAGGGATGAATTGCAACAATGTTTCTGTGAGAGATGAGGGGGCAGGATAGTATCTTTGTGTGAATGAGAACTATGTTAGTGCTTGTCAAATGTGAGGAATAACTCATCATCTTACTGAATCAGGGCAACATCAACATCTCTGCCAGGAATAAGGCTGCTTTACTGTAAGAAAAAGGGACCAGTTTTAATGATTTGATAGAGGTGGGGAAAGGGGACAAGTAATTTGGAATCAAACTAAACAAGGTCCTGAAAATTCAAGCTGTAGGAACACAGATGAATGTTATTGTTTCCTTTGAGCAATTCTGAAATCTTCATTCTTTCTTGTGGTCTCACGTTTCCCATAAGGTGAAATCACAGTGCATGATTGCCCTACTTCACTTTCCTTTCTGGATATCCCAACTCCAGAGCTCTTTCTCCTCCAGATTGTCTTGGAATGCATCCTTCTTCTTGGACTTTCTCTCTTCCTTATTCCTGATACAGTCCGCTCCAACATCTTTTTCATGACTTGATCTTCAGGCTTTCTTTGCCCATACCATCCCAGTCTCCTCTCCTGAGTCTTTTTGGACACTGCAACAAAACTGTGGGCTGGAGATGGAGGTCACAAACCAATAGGCATTGCACAGAATTAATAGGGTCTGACGTCTAGTATCCACTTCAATCAAAAATTGCCACTCTAACTGAAGGAGTTAGATTTTGGCTCAGATGCTGTCATTCTGGGCCTGGCTTCTTCCTCAGGTGTTTTAGACCTACCTCAACATTCTCAACTCTGCTATGTCTAACTTTCTAACTGCCAATTTTTTTAAGGGCCAGATCTCACACCTGTCCAACAGTGCTTGCCAAATACAGGTTTTAAGGACTCATTCCTTCAGTTAGAGTGGCAATTTTTGATTGAAATGGATACTAGATGTCAGACCCTACTAATTCTGTGGAATGCCTATCAGTTTGTGACCTCCATCTCCAGCCCACAGTTTTGTTAGACAATTAAACACAGGTACTTAAATTTGGTCACTCTTCAATTCCAGCGATGGGTACAATCCACTGTTTCTCAGTTGGTGCACAAAAGGGCAGTGCAGATTTATAGACTTTTTGCCACACATCTTTGGCATAGTGTTTTTGAGGGTGTTTTACAATTGTCTTGCACTTTCCTGAAGCTCTTTCACACTTCTGGTGACGATTGCCATGTAGCATGTTCCAGTGTGGATCTACTCTTCAACTGATTTAAGTATGATACTGAACAAGACTGGACTGAAGAATGAGAATTGCTGGACTCCAAATTTTACCTTTAATTTTCCTGAATCCTCACTGATACCTTGTAATTATTTTCTATGCCTTCAGTGATTCTAACATACTTCTCTGGTGTCCTTTCTATCTTAGATTCCCAAATCTTTCTCCTCAGTACTCTATTGTATGTTTCTACAATTCCTACAGGTCAAAGAACCCAGATGCAAATTCTTTCATTCCTCATATCTCTCAATCAATTGGTGAAATTGGCACAGTGAAAATTGGGTCAGTGGTGCTTCTTCTTGGTCCAAAGCCAAACTGTCCATCACTGGTGTCTCATCATTCTTAGGTTAGAGGCAACCACACATTTGGATACACAGAGGTAGTTTCTGCATTCTGAATATTCATTTTTGAAAATCATATCAGAGTATTTTCTTTCCATTCATCTGGCAAATTAGCCTTGGCCATGATCAGTCTAGACAGGACATCCAAGTGTCTCTGAACTACTGACTGATTATGAAATGTTGCCCATCATTCAGTACAGGGACTCAATTACAGAGTTTGGCACATTCACATGCCCCATAAGAAATTAACAGTCTTAATGTACCAATGATAATGTTACTAGTATGGCATAAAAATCATTGCCAAAGACATGTTTTATTTAAGCCAACATGTCACTGATTGAAACATTTTGCAATGTTTAAAATTATTGTGTTACTCCCTTAGTGCCTTGTCCTTCGGAAAAAAAATTCTTAGAACAATCTTTGTTGCTACATTAATGAAGGATGCCCTTTATTACATTAGTTAACTTATTATAAAAATGCATAAGTATGCAAAAAACTATGGACTTACATGAAGAAATGATTAAATTCGCCAATCATTACCTACACTCAGAAGTTAGCTGCATCTGAAGGGTCCATGATTTGTAGACTGCTATTCCAATGAGGCAGCCTTATTCCTATTCAAGGGTACCTTCTTCCTGGAATTTAATGTTCTGGATGAAATGTTTATGAGCAGCTCATTTGGCTTTAGTTTCCATGAATGCAACACCTAATCTTCTAAGACCAATAGTGTGATATTTTATCACAGCATCTTCTTGGCCACAATTCTTGAATAAAAGCCATCATAAAACAACAATTTTGTACAATATTTATCCAACTCAGCATCCAAATAAACAAACAAAACTCAACTGGCTATCATTTTCTATTTCCACAAGGTGCCTTTTTCTGATTTTACATACGGCTTCTCAGGGCTACAATGTAACAGAGAGTCTGCTGCCTTTCAGTGAGGGAGAATGCAGATGAGCACACTGAAGCATCTCTGAGTTCAAAAGACCAGATTTTACACTACATAGTCTTGGTATTAGCAAGAATCTGGAAAAATAAGACTTAGTGCAAGTTAGGACACATACAGCAGAATTTTATATGAGCTCAAGGTCATCAATGGTTGAATATGGCAGACTATCCAAAAGAGTAATGGAATATTTGAATCTACAAATAACAAAGGCATAGGTAATAGTTTTAACAGTTGATGAACTGTGAAAACAGATTGTTTAGTCACTGGACATTTTATCTTGGACATTTCAGTGCATAATGGTCATTCTGGAAAATTCTACAACTCATGTTAGTACCTCTCCATGGATTGGGATCTGTAGTGCACAATGAAACATATTATCTCTGTTGAGGTGTTTAGACCAGAGATCCCTATGAACCAGCTTAAAGTGTTATTATGTCAGATCTTTTATTGTCCCATCTTTAAACATGCTGAGTTTATCCAAGTAAGATCTCCAGTAATCTCAATGCTAACTTTGAATTTTCTCTTATACAAATTATGGATTTGCAAAAACAAGGATAAGCACATACTGGATATAAACGATGTTCCTACTTCCTGGATTGTAATACTTCTGTACCTGTGTGTCACTCATCATTTGAACAATAGCACTGGTGTCAAAATGCCTGAAAGTTCAAGTTGTCCCAGCAGCAATCAGGGAGATAGAGCAGACAGCTCAGCTTACAGAAGTCAATAACAGCTATCATCTCAGGAACCATTAACTGAAACATAATAGCTAACTACCAACAAGCCAGCATTAGGGAGCACTTTCTTGCAGCAAATGGATGGAAACCATTTGAGGTCAAGTTGAAACGTAATGAAATAAAAATATTATGGCACTTCATTTGCATTATTTCCAGAAAACAGAGATAGGAACTGAAGGTGTTCTGCATTACCTGATTCATGGTTCATTATTGCAGGAAGGACACTATAATTGATGACATCGTAAATATGTTTTGGAGCACCATTAATAATAGGGTGCCATTATGTAAAAGAACTTATTTAGCTACACCTGATGGATGGCCCTAGTACTTGATAGACTGCTGTCCTACCTTGTACTGTACTTTTATCAGCTTCTCTGCATCCTTCTTGCTGTTCAATCCTGCCAAATAAAATTGAATTTCCAAAGTGAGATCATATACAAAGGGTTTAAAAACTTTTTAAACATCTTCACACTAGTATATCAACATTTCAGAAAGTAAGTTATGGATAATAAAATCAAGAAACTTATCCTCTCTGATCTTGGGGAATATCTGGCAGGAGTTGCAAACTGTTTTCAATAGCTTCTGCTTGATACCTTCCTGTGTAAATGCAAAAGGTTTATAGATGTCATCTAGAACCTTGGAAATCCAAGCTGAAATTGTATAAAGCTCCAGGGAAGCTTCTATTTTTAAATGAGTGAGTTGCTTCATCCCCTAACTATTTGAAATGGGAGATTCCAGCATCTATCCCAATGGTCAGTAAAAAATGTTATTGAATAATGTCAGGAATTGGTAGAGATCAGAGAGAATTATCCATAACAAGTACCAGTGTTTCATTAGAATCCTGTCTTGAATTGTAGCAGATGGATACATGGGCTTCAGGCACTCTGGGCAAAATAACAATTGAAATTTACTTTACTTCTAGAAAGCAAAGTACAATAAAATCAAATCTCCATCTAGCTTAATATTTCAACATAATCATGCTGAATGCAAAGTTTCATTTGGGTGACAATGAAAGCCTCGCTTTCATTGGAGTTATAAATTATCAAATTAATATAACTATCGAAAGTAATCAGGGAAAACAATTCAAATTAAATAAACCTGATGGTTTACATTTTTGTTAATAAAACAATTCGTTTTTTTTCACAAACTAAATGTAGCAAAGTGGAGAGGAAAGTAAGGAGTTACTGTCATCCACAACTAGTTCACCTCACCAAGCTGAAAATTGTGAAATTTACCATTCCAGATGTTTTGCTCCATAAAGTGATTCGTAATTTACGCAGAGTAAAACCCGTAAGCCCAATGGAACAAAAAAAAACGAAAGATCATATTAATTGGTTTCGGTCGTTTTGTTAGGGATTCGGCACAATTACATTTCCAAAAAATAAAGGATGTCCTTGAAAGAACGTGTAACAGTCTCTGGCTGAGGACGACTTGTAAGATACAAGAGCTGTCCTCTGTGCTGAAACCTTTCTGCTTGTTGGAAATAGAGGCGCATTTGAACCGAATAACTCACTGATAAGGTGATGTGGTTAATTTACAATTCAAATCGTTCAGGGCTCTTCATTCCAGCTGTTTGCTCCGTACGCACTTTTGGTTCTCCTTCACATGGATTAAACCAGAAACATGTGTTTGATTTTAAGAAAGTGTTCCATGACATCACTTCAGAATATAGCACCTTTTTTTCGCCCGCAGTAACTTGTAGAGTACTGGCACATTCGCCAGGTACTGTCTTCGTTTACTTTCTGGGGACCGGAATAAATGCCATAATATTCGCATTGCATTTTTTTTAAACTAACTGGTTTATTGATGTGAATGCCCGCGACAGTATGTGCTAAATAATGGAAGGCTGCGCACATTGACACATTTAAGAACGATGTGCAGCATTCGATTAAATATTTTAAAAATCCTATGTGCACAATTTTTACCTGGTTCTTTTGTAATGTAGCCTTGGAAAAAGTGTTATTTCAAAACCGATTCACCACACTCTGCATATGATGAATTTGAATATATTATGTCAACATAATTAACCACAATAGGCTTTACCAAAATTCAATTGTAGAACTCACTAATGGAGTGCAAAATTGAAAACAATTTTGTCATGGCTTATGAAAAAAATGTTTAACCAATACAGCCAAGACAAGTCCCAGACGTGGCTAAATTGCATGGTTTTTATGGGGGAGAGAGTGAGAGCCAGTGGGGTCTCCTTATCAAAGGTAACATCTTTACAATTACAACTTCCGTCCGCTTCACTGGGAAGTCAAACACTGATCTTACCGCCAACCTCTCGTCTCTCCAATTACCGCAGGGCAAAGATGAGTGAGTTGGAGTGATGTGAAGGTGCTATCAGAAATGAAGTGGTAGGCATGTCAAAATGACAAAGCATATTACATGGTTTAAAGATTAACTGATACGCACGGTGGCTGCGGGTGATTTCAATGGCTATTTACAACACGTTATTTTTAAAACGAATCTCGAGAATTGACTCCAATGAGTTGGGGTAATCGTTGGCTCGAAGCATCTCCTTGCGTGCGCAATACGGTTTGTGCGTTGGACTACAAGAAGAGCAATATATTATATATAAGATTTGCTTGCACAAGCCATTTTAAAACTTCAGACAGAAAGAGCACCAAATGTCAGCTGTAGAAGTTGAAACCAATGGATCTGGGAATGCCATGCCTGTTTGCAGCGGTAAAGAAATTTGATTCTTAATTTTTTGTTACGTGTATTTCTAACAGTTTCCTTCTCTGTGTGTTAGTAGTCTCACAATAGAAATCACACGAGATTTTCTGTCAATATGATTAGGAGATCCCCCCTCCCTTTATCTTTGCTGATTAAATTTGCTTTGGTCGAGGCTAACATTCATCAAGGCTCGGCATTCTTATTTGAAAATTGGAGACTCGCTTGCTGCTTTAAATATTTAACTGCAATCTGAAAGTGTTCGACCAAATGAACAATTTAACGCCTGTGTGGGGTTCTATGCACAACAGTATACTTTTGTAGTTTGCAGCGATTTGAAAGGTTTTAAAGACGGAACAGTATTCCCAAATGCGTCTGTGTGTTTCTCTAGCCAAGTTCATCGCGGAAAAAACCGAGTGGCATTATTGTGCTAGCGAAACAACATAATTTAAATATGTGCATTTATATTTGCAGTGGATTATCGTAAGACAGAAATTTTATTTTTACGTTTTATATGTAAATGCACAAAGTCTTTATCATTGCAATCCTCTCTAAAGCATCTGAACCTTTTTTAAAAACAAAAACAACACGACTGGAAACTAGAATATGAAGTGCTAACGTTCTCCCCCGCTAGCTGACTTTATCTGACATCACTAAAGACCAGAAGGCATATTGCGGTTATTGTATGTGATGTTACTGGAGAAATATACAGCCCTGACGTATCGTAATTTCAACACTTCCCCTATTTTCGTTGTGGTAGGCGGTTTAAGACCGCAGCGTCGAAATTTCCAGTTTCTGCATTGGACTGCACGGAAGTTATTCAGCAACTTCTCGTTCTCAGCTATCCAGGCAAGAATTAATGTTATAAACTTCCCTATTCCCAACAGCATTCAAAAATAACATAGGGTCAATCTAAGTTTAGCGCTGCATTTTTTTTTGCTTCTAACACTGAACGATGTTAGGAGACCAATGAGATTCTTTATTGGTCACGTACACTTATTCAATTCTAGTTATTATTAAATGAAAATTACCGAAGAGTTAGGAAGATAGCAGATTAATCTCGTTCCGTAACAGACGGTCGATGTTTGTAATTAGTTGACAGACTTCTCAGTAATTGGACTATTATTTTAGTTCACATTTCTCAAGTCAAAATCTATTGATAATTATCTCAACGAGGGGCAGAAAGTGGTCGGAAAATCTCGAGGACGGGTGATACTGGTGAGTTATTGAACTCCCGTCAGTTGGAGAACAGATTAATTACGGTTTTAGGCATTAAGCTTCAGATATTTATATCTGAACAAGAGTTGCGTTATCAGTCAGTTCCATTTAAAAAAAAAAGCCGGGCACATTTCCAAGAGATATATTTTCGTTTCTACGTGATAAAGAATAAATATAGGAAATGATCTCAGAAGTATGCAGGTTTATTAACGTCCACGTAGAGTGATGGCAACTGTCTGTTTTTGTGTCTACAACCTGTGCACCGAAGTCACTGTTGGTGTTCGGCTCAGTATTGAAACTTCCGAATCGATTTTCTTAAGAGCTTTCTACAATTGACATAGAATATGAAGTCATTTCGAACGTTAAACGCTCCTTAGTTTCTCCCTTTTTATCCCTGTCAAAGATAGGGAGAGTTGCCAGCAACAGTACCAGCAAATTCTGCTGAACTGCATTTCGTTTTGTTTCTTTTTCATTGACTTAACTAGTTTTATAATTGCCTGCATAATAAGGCGACCAGGATCCGTAAAGCTCAATTTTGTTTTACGAATCAATTGCAACAGATATGAATGAAAGGTTTGGTCTATTTGTTTCGTCTTAGCCTCTAAGTCAATGCAAGTATTGGAGTGTCAATGCAATGCATTGGAACCGGTTGATATAAGTCAGTACATATATCCGCACCTAATGTACATTAATTAACATTAGCCTTACTCAGTCTTGGCGAGGTAATGACGATTTATTCGGGAAGATGTGTGCTGGTTATTGTTAGGCTAGAAACTCAATAGTTTTGTTAAACGAGGCACTCCTTACTTGCGTCTGTAGATACAGCAACTGTGCCCGCTTTGTTCACTTGCTTACAATTAGGTACTTCAATAAAAATCATTTAACACAGTTCTGACGGTATTAGTACAAGATATATTACACTTTTCTGTCTATTTGGTTTTGGAGCTGGATTTGAATAGATGTCTTTAGCTAAATTATTTACTGTTTTAGCGGCACCTTAACTGTAAGAATTATTTATTCAGGAACAAAAACAACAATGAGAAGTATATAGACAAACAGCTGTATAAATGCGGAACAACTGCGTATGAGAAAGAATACTGGAGTTTTACATCGAAGAGCAATATTCACTATAGAAACACACACGAACGGCAATATCAGAACTAAATGTAACTCATAATTTTAGCACAATGGGAAGAATTTACAAAATTAAAGTAAAATGTGGCTAATGCTCCCTCCCCAGAGGTCACAAATATCTATAGAAATATATTAATAGAAATATGTGTATGTATGTGTAAACTGTGACCACGTGCTTAAAGCAATCATTGTCTTAAGGTTTAAGAGAGCAAATATCTCAAACTCTCAAAGTGCAGAAAGGAAAGTTGATAACTAATAATTAAGAAACACACACAACCAAGTTTCAAGGTGCAAAAGTGAGCTTGGTAATACTTAGGACACAATTGTATCAAAAAGAACCTTTAATGATCATTTAATGGCTGTCCTTTATGATGATAATAATGAAAATATTTTTTGAAATCTTTCTCTGTTGAAGAAAAGTAGGGAGAATCACATCAAATCACATTGCAGTCAGCCACTTTGTGTGTTTGTTTGCTTGTTTTCAATCTCTGAAACAAAGCAAGTCAAAAGTTGTTGCTGTTGACAGAGAGGAAAGTCACCCCATTTCCTTCTTTACAATCAGCTTGTAATTATAGCTTGCTTTAATATTTCAGATTAATGAATTATACTGGGAACTCAAATAACATTGTTTTGTACTAAGCCTTTGAATAGGATGCAATATTAAAGATTCAGAGATCAAAAAGGATGATCAAAGCTGCCCGAAAATGTGCTTGTGTCATTGATAACCATGAACAGGCAAAATTCTGTCTTTTCTCAACAATGTACCTTAATAATTAAGTACAAGCTGAAAGATTAAGGCTATTAATTAAATATGTCTTTTTCATTTTTGCTTTTTTCAGTGAGACTAGCAAGTTATGACTGACTCCTGGAAATAGTTTTTTTTGCTTATAGACAGATCAGAGTAGATATTTTCCAGTCAACTTGTTCAGAGATGTTATTACACACCACTTGAGTAGGTAGGTACTTGAACCCAGGCCTCCTGTCCTGCAGTTAAGGACACTACCACTGCACCACAAGACCTCTAGAACTCTAAGCCTAGCCATTTTCGGATGCTTCATCAGTGAATTTCTATGTATCACAAAGTCAGAGATGAGGGATACATTCTAATAACTGATCAATGCTCAGTACAATTTACAACTCCTCAGACATAGAGCAGCTTATTGTCATATACAGAAAGATCTGGCGGAAACTCAGGCTTAAGCTGATAAGTTGCAAGAAACATTTGAGCCAGACAAGTGCCTGGCAATGAACATCTTAAATAAGATAACCTAACCATCTCTTCTTGTTACTCAATGACATTCATACCCCTGAATCCCTCAGAATCAACATCTTAAGGGTTACCATCAACAGAAAACTAAAATGGACCATCCAGGAATAAATACTGTGATTACAAGAGCAGGTTAGAGGCTTCGCATACTATAGCAAATAACCTACCTCCTGATCTTCAAAGCCTGCCAAAATCTGCAATTTACCAATCAGGAGTATGATGGAATATTCACCATTTTTCTGGATAAGTGCAACACTTGACTGGCAGCCCATCGAACATTTTCAAAAATCACCCAATCCACCACCGATACCCAGCGGCAGCAGTGTGCTTCATCTCCAAAAATCTACAAAATCATTCCATCAACTGCACCTCCAAAATATATAATATCCATACCCGCCCCCATCTAGAAGGATGAGGCCAGCAAATGCATGTGAACACCACCACTGTTCCCTGTAAATCTCACACCATCCTGACCTTGAACTATATTATCATTCGTCCACCATTCATCAGCTAAAATCCTGAAATTCTCTTCATAACCATACTGTTGGTCTATCTGCCTGCCATGGATGACAACACCTCAAGAAAATGCATCACCGCCACTTCTCAAGTGAAATTAACGATGGACCAGAAGTCTTGGCATCACCAGTGATGCCAACATCCTGTGAATTAAAAAACAAAAAAAAAGAACTGAATTAACTGCCAGACCTATCACAAAATAATTGATTCTGAAACCCTTGAAGGGCTGCTCCACTAACTGAAAATTGGGAGAATTAGCGTTTTAATCCGCACAAGAGTAGACAGGCCAAGAACATGTTGCAGGTGGATTTTTTGAACAGGTAGAGCAGACTGATTGTGTCACCAAACGTGTAACAAATCAAACAGAACTAAAGCTAATATTTTGGGCCATTGAGACATCTCACCTGTCTAAGGCACAAACTTCGTAATACTTGCAAATC
Organism: Rhincodon typus; assembly: GCF_021869965.1. Taxonomy (NCBI): domain Eukaryota; kingdom Metazoa; phylum Chordata; class Chondrichthyes; order Orectolobiformes; family Rhincodontidae; genus Rhincodon; species Rhincodon typus. The sequence continues at coordinate 63,159,390 of NC_063334.1, forward strand.
AGGGTCCTGGTCGTACACAGGATGCAAAGGCTATTCTAATAGCCTACCTGGTGGAGCATGTGTCCTAAAAATGGGAGGGTTGACAGATCTCTCCATGTAGGACATTAGGGAGTGTGCTGAGATGTACAAATATCTGAAGATTCCATAGTAATTTATTTAATAAACATCCTCCAAGCTCTCAGATTAATTTACATTCAGTTCTACAATAGTAGGATATGAATTTGCAAGCGTAACTGCTCAACTACCAATATCTAAGAACTGGATTTTATACTTTGTAATCTATTCCAAATATTCAAAGGTAGGCTTACTTTATTGAATTGTTTCATAGGATTCACAAACAAATGGAAAAAAAGGTAGATTTTTGTTTGGTTTGTCTATTGCATATTGAGCAATAACAGTTCAATAATGTCTCATTACCCTACTACCACAGGGGTCACCATTACATAACAAGGGGCTTACTTCTGGGTTTGAGGGTGAGTGTGGAACTGAAGTTTCTACCAGTCGAGGTACATTTTTTAATGGATAATTTGGGGTGCCCTGGCTTCCACATAGGGCCTTGGTTGATATTTTAGGATCTAACAGGTTCAAGCATTTGCTGTGCACTCACAATCCAGTTTCAGCCAATCGTCCAGACAAAAAGGAATCAAAAAATAAGCACTTATTTATTATTAATCCAGGTCCCTTCACTTCCTAGTATCTTCCTAGTATCAAAATCCTGGAATTACCTCCCTAATGGCATTGTGGTCAACCTACAGCATGTGGACTACAGTGGTTCAAGAAGGCAGCTCACCACCACGTTCTCAAGGGCAGCTAGGGACAGGCAATAAATGCTGGCCAGCCAGAGCTGCCCAAGAGTGAATTTTTTTAAAAAATAAATAAGTATCTTGCATCTGATTTCACAAAAGAACCAGTTGAAGGTTGCAATCGAATAGAAGAGAATAGTAATGGATAGGATTGCAACAGGCAAAAAAACCTGTGTTAAGTTTAGCATTACTGAAAGTTGGTGAATCACCTGGTACAAACGAAATGCATCCTAGTTGTTAAACAGCAAGAAAATTGGTCACAATCTTCCAATGCACTCTGCCTATAGGGGTAGTGCCAGGATACTGGAGGACTGGTGAATGGGAGAGTTATTGGAAATTATTACCAAGATCAAAGTAAACTTTGATTTGAAAGTGCAATGGCTAATCAAGGGTAGCTACCATGAACGTTTGAAAGGTAAATTGTTCTTGACGAACTAGATTGAATATTTTGATTGTGTCATGGAGAAAGTTACAGTAATCAAGGTAATGTATGAGAAGCTGTATTCATGGAGCTTTGGAGGGTAATTTACAAAGAACCCTACAGGAGGCTTATTCAGAAGATTGAAGGCCATGAATTCAGGAATATGTAATGATCTGGATACAAATGTGGCTCAGTGACCGGCAGCAAACGGTGTCTAATGATGTTTTACAGACTGGAAGGTGGTTTGGGGACCTTTTTTTCCCAAGGATCAGCTTTGGGTGCATTAATCTTTTCCATGTTTTATAAATTCAATGCAGATAGCACATTAGGAAGTTTGTAGATTATACAAAACTTCAGAGAACAGTAAATAATGCTATGGATAGTTATAAGCTTCAGGATGAAATGGATAGCTTAGTAAAATGAGTGGAAACAGCGCTGCTTCTTCATATATGGACGGCATGACATTTTGCAGCTAACAAAGACTCAGATAAGGTACAGCAGAGATTTACCAGGATGTTCCCAGGGATAACAGACTTCAGCAATGCAAAGTTGGAAAAAATAGTTGGAGTTGGTCAATAACCAAGATTATTGGTACAAGATCATTGGCATACAAACTCCAGAGTGGTGATAAGGAGAATAATCTTTTTTTGTTGAGGCATTTTCAGAATATGGATCTTTATCTGAAAAAAATGAGATTCTGTTTACATGATTAAGTTTAAAAGAGCCTTGGGCCGGTATTTGAGAATGAGAAAGTTGCTGAATTAAAGATAAAAAGCAAGGATCTATAACTAAACATTTTCTAAAATCAGCATAGGTCTGATGAGATAACTGATCTCCTTCTGTAAGGACGAACAATCATGTGACTATTAATGCCTTTAAAATCTATATGTATGAAAATATTATAATGGGAGAAATGTTAAGGAATTGAGATAAAGTAAAAAAAGAAATTAGTGCCCAGGATAAATATGTTATCACCAAACTGCCTTGAATTTTCAAATTCTGAGGTCATAAAGGTCAAAGCATTCTCCATACAAGAACAGAAGTGAGGATCAAAACCTACATTTACTGAATTTATATTTTATTTACAGACTGAAAAAAAATTCCTGGTTTGGTTGGGCTGTTTCCCACGCTAGTCACTTCAGCAACACAAATCTTTCAATTGTGCAGTAATGTTGCAAAGACGCTATAGATTCTAATTCCCATTATTACCACCTCCTCTTGCATAACGTGCAAATTTTGACCAGAAAAATAAGGTATCATAACATGTCACATCCGTTGATCCTTTTGACTTTTAACTGCTTTTTAGATTTGTTTACCCCGACAATGTGATTCAGACTTTAGAGGAACTCTGTGGTTATTTGCAAATTTGTGAACCCATTCATAATATGGGACATTACTGACCTGCGTGTCTTCCCTGATGCAATAGTGAGCTTGGAAGCAGAAATGAAAGACACAATTAACTTACAAATATCCTAACTCCCACTATATGTAAATTCAGCAAAGGGATTTACTAAGAAAGGTAAAATAGAGTGCACGAAAAAGCTTGCACAGAGCATAAAAACAGACTGTAAAAGTTTCTCTAGGTATATGAAAAGAAAAAGATTGGGAAAGACAAACGTATGTCGCTTACAGTCAGAAACTGGGGAAGTTATGTGGGGAATTTAAAAAATACTGACCATCTAAATGCATACTTTGGTTCTGTGTTCTCAAAGGAGGACACAAATAATGTTATAAAAATGTTGGGGAACACAGGGTTTACTGAGAGGGATGTACTGAAGGAAAATAGCATTAGTAGGGGGATGACGTTGGGGAAACTGTTGGGATTGAAATCAGTCCCTGATCAACTACATGCTACATTTAAGAAAGCAGCCCTAGAAATAGTGAATGTTTTGGGGGTCATCTTCCAAGATTCTATAGACTGTAGAACCATTCATATAGATTGAGGTGTAGGTAATGTAAACCCTCTATTTAAAAAGGGAGGTAAGAGAAAAACAGGAATTTTTGACCAGTCAGCCTCTTGTCAGAAATGGGGAGAATCCCAGATTAAAACTGAAAGGACTGTGGATGCTGTAAATCAGGAACAAAAACAAAAGTTGCTGGAGAATCCCAGAGTCCATTATAAAAAAAATTAACAGCTGAGTACTTGGAACACAACGACGGGATCAGACAGAGTCAGCATGGGTTTACAGAAGGGAAATCATGCTTGATACATCTACTGGAATAATGAAAGGATATAAAGAGTTGATGAAGGGTAGCCAGTGGATATGGCTTAGTTGGACTCTCAGAAGATTTTCAACAAAGTCCCAATTAGTATGTAAAATTAAAACAAATGGGTTTAGCGGTAGTATGCTGACATGGATCGAGAACTGGTTGACAGACAAGAAACAAAGTGTAGTAATAAATGTATCTTTTTTCCAAATGGCAACAGAGACTATTGAGATATGACAAGTATCAGTGCTTGGATCCCAGCTATGCACAATATATATTAATGATTTGGATGAAGGAACTAAATATAATATCTCCAAGTTGCAGATGCTGTAAAGCTAGATGGGAGGATGAACTGTGAGGAGAATGCAAAGACGCTTCAATGTGATTTGGACAAGCTGAGTGAGTAGGCTAATGCATGGCAGATGCAGTATAATGTGGATAAGTGTGATTTAATTCACTTTGGTAGCAACAACAAGAAGGCAGGTTATTATCTGAATGACTATAAAGTAAGAGGGGAAATGTGAAATGAGACTTGAGTGTCCTTGTATACCGGTCGCTGAAGGTAAGCATGCAGATGCAGCAGTCAGTAAAGTATTCAAATGATATGTTGGCCTCCATTGTGAGAGAACTCGAGCACAGAAATAAGGAAGTCTTGCTACAATTATATAGAGCCATTCCGACACCACACCTGGTATATTATGTGCCGTTTTAGTCTCCTTATCTGAAGAAGGATATTCTTTCTATAGACGGAGTGCAGTGAAGGTTTGCCAGACTGATTCCTGAGATGGCAAGACTGATGTTTAAGGAGAAGTTGAAATGCTGAGGATTATGGTTGCTGAAGTTTAGAAGAAGGAGGGGGCATCTCACAGAAACCTATAAAACTTTAACGGGACTAGACAAGGTCATTGCAGGAAGAATGTTCCTGATGGTGGAGAGTCCAGAACCGGGGCTCACAGTCTAAAGATGCATAGTAAACTATTTAGTACTGAGATCAGGAGAATTTTTTTCATTTCTTCATGATTATAATGAATGGCAGAACAAGTTTGAAACTACTCCTGCTCCTAGTTTCTATATTTCTATGTATTGATGGATCCAGGAAGACTTGGTTTCACTCAATTAATCCATATGAAGTGTGCCAGATTCTTTGCACTGATTCACAGCCCAGTTTATAATTACCATCTCATTCCTTAATTCCAGCTTTAAACAGAGTCTTCAATAAAATTACCTTGGATGCTATCCAATTCGACATTCATTCAGAGTGTTTGGGAATTCATCCTGTAATTATGCCCTTTGGAATGATTTTAAAGTAATAGCGTGCAACGGCTATTCAGTTTTGTTAAGTTTGAGGTGAGGGCGTGCAGGGAGGATGGTAGTAGATGACAATACCCATTTCATCATGAATTCCAAACTATATTATTAAACAGAAATGCATATATTTGGCTAGGTGTCTGAGAGAGGGTGGAATATAGTATTATATCATAAGACCTTAAAATCATAAAACGTAAGAGCAAATATCATCCCTTCAGCCTATTAAGTGTGCTCCACCGTTCAAAAGATCATAAATAATTTAATAGTTCTCAACTCCATTCTCCTGCCTTTTCTCCATAACCCTTGACTCCTTTATTGCCTAAAAATCTCTCCATCTCAGCATTGAAATTACTTAATAAATCAATCTTCACATCCGTCTGTGGTAAAGAATTCCACAAAGTCACTACCCTCTGAGAGAAGAAATTCTTCCTCCCTTCTTTCTGAAAAGGGTGACCCCTTATTCTGAGATTATACCCTTTGGTCCTAGACACTCACACAAGAGACAACAAGCTTTCCGCATTTAACCTGTCTAGTCCCCTAAGAATTTTATAGGTTTCGATAAAGTCACCTCTCATTCTTCAAACTCCAATGAGTTTAGGCCCAACCTACTCAATCTCTCCCCATTAGACAATCCGAATGTACTGGGATCAGCCTCGTGAACCTTTGTTGGACTGTCTCCAATGCCAGCATGTCTTTCCTTAGATAGGTAGACCAAAGCTATTCATAATATTCTAATGGTGGGCTGATTAATGCCTTGTATAATTTTAGCAAGACCTCTCAACTTTTATGCTCCATTCCCTTTGTGGTAAAACTAACATTCAATTTACCTTCCCTATTAAGTGTTGAATTTATATGCCAGCTTTTTGTGATTTATGCATGAGGATTCTCAGTTCTTACTCATTTAAATAATATTCAGCTCTTCCACTCTTCCTGCCTAAATGCATAGTCTCACATTTTCCCACATTACGTTCCACTTGACAAGTTTTTTTCTGACTCACCCAGCTGTCTATATCCCCCTGCAGACTCTGTGAGTGATCCTCACCACATGCCTTCTACAAACTTGCCTATACTATATTTACCTCATCAAAGTCATTAATTTATTTTGGAAAGAATTGCAAACACTGATCACTGTGGCACTCCAATGGTTCCAGTTTGCATCTCTCTGCCTTCTATTAGTAATCTAATCCTCTATCCATGTCGATTTACTACCTCCAACATCATGGATTCTTATAAGTAACATAATGTGCGGTATCTTATCAAACGCCTTCTGATAATCCAAATGTATTGCATCCATTACTTCCCCTTTATCTATCCTGCTTGTTACCTCAAAGAATTCTCAAAAATCAGTCAGGCATGATTTCCCCTTTACGAAGGCATGCTGACTCTCCTTGATCATACTATATATTTCTAAATTCTCTGCTATTACATCCTTTACAATAGACACTAACATTTTCCCAATAAATGAAGTCAAGCAAACTGGCCTTTAGTCATTAATTTATTGTCCCCTTTCTTAAATAATAGTGTTACAATGTCACTGTTCCAATCCTCTGGGACTTTCCAGAATCCAAGAATTCTTATTAAATTTCTGCTGTCCATCAAATATCAGTTCAACTACTTTTTAAAATATCTTTAACAATTACAATGCATCCTTTCAGTTCCAGGGGACTTTTTGGTCTTCAGCCTTATTAGTTTCTCTAGAACTTTTTCACCTGAGATATTGTATTTATTTCCTCCCTTCCTTTTGCCTCTAGGTTATTGAGTCACTTTGGAATGTTATTGTTTTCTACTGTGAAATGTGGTGTTAAGTATCTATTCAACTCCTCTGGCATTTCCCGATTCCCCATTTTCATTTCCCCAGCCTTAGTGGCCTATGTTCACTTCGGCCTGTCTCTTCCTTTTTATATATTTAAAGAAGATCTCACTGTCCATCCTGATGTTATTTTCATGTTTCCCCTCCAAGTTTATCTTCTTTCTCTATATGTTTTTGTGTTCCAGAATAAAAATTGGACAGTCTATCAACAAGAATTTCCAAAGCTATTGATGGGCTTAGGCAAATTAAAGTGGGAGTATCACATTACTCTGCAAGAATGTGCTGAGCCCACCTTCTTATATGTATGCAGCAAAATTCCTTATGTCTGAATGGGAAAGGTTAAATCTCAGACAGTGTCATTAAAAGTGGAGTCATATTACTAGAAACAGAATCAACACAACTGTTAGTCAATGATAGTTGGCAAAATTGGCGAAAAACAAGTTCTTCACAAAACTATATGTAAACAATGGGTTCTGGTGGAGATCTAAAAACCATGATTCAAAATTGATCTTCTTACTTATTGCATAATTCAGGTGGCATTGCTTCAACAGACTACCTTTTTGAATTTCAAAATAAGAGAGTTTACAAATAGAGTGTCAAAAATTCTGGAAGGGAAGCAGGGATGATATCCTGTGCATGATGAATGAAGAAGGAGCATGAGCAGAGGACCAGGGACATGTTAAAGGCACTACAAAATGCATGCCTTACAATAAATGAGAAAAATCTCAAAGCTTGCGAACAACAATCAAATTTCCAAGATGCCTAATTCAAGATCAAGGCGTTATCGTGATCTAGGGAAGACAAGGGCCATTTGAGAATTTCCAACACTGAAGTGCTTAAATTATGAATAAGTGAAAATCAATAGTTAAAATGAAACTGTAAATAATTTGGGAAACTTTGAACCTAACTTCACCAGTCTGCCACACCCTAAAAGAGAGCTTTTGAGAAAATAATACGGGAGTCAGATATAGACTGCACATTTCCAGAAAATTAAAGAGAAATTACCTTCTACTGGTGTTTTCGTTCATCACAATCCAAGCTTATTTACTATGGTAACTGCAGACACATCATTCATAACACTAAGATAACACCTTAACCTCATGCAAACTGATGAAATGTGAAAATCTATGTATTTCATGTTGAGAACTTTGGTGGCAACTGCACAAAGGTATGGAACTAGAGAAAAGGAAGTATTCCCAGTTACATGAGCAAATGAAAGGTTCACAGAATACATCTATGAGGCTGAATTTCCAGGTTGAGGTGAACCAAAAGACTTCGGTGATGTTATTATAATCAAAGAAGTTTGCAAATATGTCACTGTGGATACAAAGATTCAGTTTTCAGCACAGAAGTTTGCATCACATAGAGACAGGGTGGTTAATAAGACATTTAGCACGCTTGCCTTCATTGCTCAGTTTTCAAATATAGGAGTTGGGACGTCATATTGAGGTTGTACAGGACATTAGTGAGCCCTCTTCTGGAGTACAGTGTCCAGTTCTGGTTGTCCAGTTATAGGAAGGATATTATTAAGCTAGAGAGGTTTTGTAAGAGATTTACCAGGTTGTTGCTGGGCATGGAAGGTTTGAGTTATAAAGAAAGGCTGTATAGGCTGATTCTTCTTTCACTGGCAAGTAGGAGATTGAGAGGTGATGTTATAGAGGTTTACAAAATCTTGAGGAGTATAGGTAGGGTTAATGGTAGGTGTCTTTTCCCTAGGATGGGGGAATTTCAAGATTAGGGGGTATATTTTTAACGTGAGAGGACAGATATTTAAAAATAAAGAGGGGCAAATTGCTTACACAGAGGGTGGTTCACAAATGGAATGAACTTCCTGAGGAAGTAGTAAATGTGGGCACAATTATAACATTTAAAAGACACTTCGATAAGTACATGAATAGGAAAGGTTTGGAGGGATACGGACCAGGAACAGGGAGGTGGGACTAGTTTAGTTTGGGATTATGTTCAGCATGGACTGGTTGGACTGAAGGATCTGTTTCCTTGCTGTATGACTCTATGGCTCTATGAGGTATGACTAAACGATAGTTTATGCTCCAGACAAGCCTAAGTAATAGCTGATTCATTCTCAATACCGTCTGTGGATCAGGCAGAGGAGGAAAATGTAATTCCTGCAGAAGATTTGGAAATCTATTCTATGTCAGTATTCAAGCTGTAACTGAGAGAAAAGTCAGCAATATGTACAGCTCAAAACTCTGAGGAGGAGAGCAGAAAGTCAGACAAATCTGTCTGCAAGGCTGGTCAAAATACAACATAGCAGATCAAATGCTGAAAAGATAGAATGAACAAAACAACCCATAATAAACATCAAAGGTTTATTGATGTGTAAAATAGATTGTTTATATAAAAGTTGAGATGATGGGACTCATTAAGACATCACAAAAAGGCAGAGCAAAAACTTGATAATCAATATGGTGGCCAAACATTTTGAAAGAAATAAGGAATTACATTTTGTCATGCCAAATGCATGCCATAAGCAATCAAGTTCCTAGAGAGTCATTGATTTCCAGAAAAGCCAAGGATTAACAGTGGGCTTGTTTGATTTCAGAGGGAATATGTACTTAGTTTGACCTGACTATTATTCAAAGACTTCATTTAACCACAGCAAATTCATTGATCAGAGCACTGAAAACAATCATTATGATTCGCAGTTTCCCAGAAGACCTAACATTGAACAGTGGACCTCAATTTTGTGCACAAGGAATTCAAAAAGTTCACTTTTGTGGCAGTTATCAACCAGATGATAAGGTACACACTCCATTCTCAGTCAAAAGGAGAAGGAAAGAAGGTGGTGAAGACCACAACCTCACCGATGAATAAGAATGCAGATTGGGAATTAGGTCTACTCAGTTAGAGAGCAGTGGTATTGAATAATGGGTATTTGCCAGTTGAAATATTAACAGAAAAGAAGTTGGAAATAGATGTGTCAGTTTATGTTTGGCTTAAGATTGCAAATTTAATGTCTCAAACCCTGAAAAAGGTAAAAGAAATTGGGAAACACCACAACACTAGAAACTAAGCATAGCAAACTGGAATAATTTCAATGGTCATGGCCTTACATGATTCTCTAATTCATGTGAGCTGAGTGTGTGTTGTTAATCAGTTCCCTGGGTTTTGAATGCAGGAATAAACTCTGTCTTGATTTAACCTGAAAGAATTTCAGTGGGTCATATTTAATTGGACAGAACACAAGGGATTTGAGAAAATATATCACTGCCTATTTGCAAAAGGGAAAAGAAAGTAAGAAAATAAAGCTTTTTTAAAAAAAAACTATGTTCCACACCAGTGCAGAAGACAGAAAAAAAAAAATGAAATTCACTGCTCCCTTTTTTCAATGACAATCTCTTGGACCCTCAAATTGCTGTTGGACAATAAGAATCAGTACTCCATGTTAACACCAAATTTTCAGAAAATTGGGCATTATAATTATCTCAGGATAAATCTCAACCTCCAAGCAATATTCAGAGATGTGTTGGCATGGATGTTCTCTGCAAATGTACCATCAACAAAATGGAGATTGCATCATTTCAGTCTTCACATATATTCTATGCCTTCCAATAAAAATATTTTATAATTGTACCTAACAAAAGTCACGTCACTGCATCCCAACCTCACCCATAAGATCTAATGAATTCACTGAACTGCAGGGACAATACAAAGATCAACATCTGTTTCATTGTGCCTCCACAGAATTGACATTCAGTATATGGTTCCACTTCTAGTCATTTTGTCGATCATTCATTTTCCTTTTACATGGCCTGGTGTTTTATTTGAATTGTTACTATCCTGTGCGGAAACTGAAAACAGAAATGATCAAATTTACCAAACGGCCCTCAGATGAAGAAATTACCCCAAAAAATTTCAGCATCTTTTGTAACATATATTTCAACATGGATCAGCACCAACACAATTTGCACACGAATTATCAGGCAAAAAACGCTTCATATAAAAAATAAATTTCACCTTAATTGGATACTAAACAAAGATTATATCTTATGTAACCACAAACTTTGCCTCACTCCCTGGACAAATATGGCTCTACATAGCTACCCAGATGCATAACATACTATTCTTTATTCGTGCAACATAAAGTCAGGAATCCCACCTAACCATAGCTTTCATACTTGTGTTTCTTGGATAAGTCAGAAAGCCACACCTCTCTGAGTATTTTCCTCCTAGTATGATGACAGCCTTGATGCTATTGATTTCCAGTGATTTTGTTTAATCACAGAACAAATAAAACCACAGTTCATAGTTTGCCACTTCTGGCCATTTCCAAAATACCTAGTTATTCACACAGTTTTCCAGATTGTGGACCATTTTAGCCAGCTCACACAGTACGGCCAAGAGCTTCTGTCTCTTTTGTCCTGCTAACAGAAAATTTGACCTCTGTTTTGAGAGTGCTTTGCACCTTTCCATGCAAATTCTGTGTTCCACTTTCTGTCTCAGTATGTTTTTTTTCGTGTCTGCATCTGTGTGCTGATCACCTTCACCTTATAGTTCTTCTGCTTGTAGATCTCTTGTGTGTCTGCAGCTCTCTTTTCTGCCTGGGAACAACATGACTCCACTTTTAACCTCCTTCCTTTTTGGCATTGCTTCCATAGCAAGAATTGCCAGGTTACATGGACAAGTATTACTTATAATCCACAGAAATTATAATTGATTCCTTTATGATTGATGCGCACTTCTTGAAAGTAATTTTCAAAATCATTCTTTGAAAAAAGTACAGATTTCATAGACATTGCAAAGAAATTAAGTTCCAGTTAAAGATCATCACAGAATTAACACATGAAATGGGCTTCCAGAAAGATGAGTGTGATGAAAACCTCCTAAACATTTAATAAACAAATGCACATTTTAAGTAATGAACTGTGAAGCCTTTAGATAGAAATACTTAAGGAGAGACAAACATCCTTCCTTATTTGATTCAATCTAGTGATCTGTATTTTCACAATATAGTCCAGGGTGCAATTTCTCTGATTTTGTAAGATTAGTCAAAACTCTGCTCATAATAAAGTAAATTCACAATTATCAGTGCAACTCTGCATCAGGATCTTCTCTCTGATGACTTATTTATATGGGTTTCTATCCTACTCCTGCTGGTGGAAGAAAACCTGAAGACAATCTTGCTTATTTTTTGCAGCTATTAAGTATCTTAATAGAGCAGATAATTGATATTTAAGTAGCCAATGCCTCACTCTCAATCTTGAGTTGTTGTAGTTTGACTTTCGTGTCAAATCTCTTGTAAAATAGACATGTGATTTATAAATCACACTGTCATGTTCTGAATGGATTCAGTGCTGGCTACTTTATAGAACCTTCTGGCTTACAACCCCAACAGGTCCTGTTAACTTTATCCTAGAGAGGAGATGCCTAATGTACTCAACATGGAAAATATTAAAATAAAAATGTGAAAATTAAAAGCTCACAATGGAAAACAATTCCAGCATAAATAGTATTGTTTGTTGCAGAGCTAATGGGCAGTGATATTTACTCATTATCCATATAATTAGGAACATTTAATATTAATTACTTGCATATGTATAGTGTGGTTGAAGAAGCAAAACATTCCTTACCACTCATTCCTGATCAGAATGTTAAGCCTGATGTTATTGTCATGCCTTAAAACAGAGACAAACGGGTCATGTTATTTTGTCAAAAGCATGGAATTAAAAAAAAAAATTGCTATTTAAGAATGTGGCAATACTTGTCAAAAGACAGCGAGAAATAACTATATTTTATGTCCATGTGTGAGAGTAAAGTTAAATAATACTGTTAAAGAGCAAACAATCATTTAATCCTTTGTGGTTTGCATAGTGAAATTGAACTATCCGAGAAATTTCATGCTAGTTAGGCAACAAGTAATGTTGGGTCAAAAGCTTGGAATTCCCTCCTTAATGGCATTGTTGGGCCTACATGGATTGCAGCAGATCAAAAAGCTGTCACCACCACCTTCTCAAGAGCAACTAGGGTCAGGCAATAAATACTGGCTCAGCCAGTGTCGCCCCCATCCCATCAGTGAACAAAAAATAGTGAAGTTTGTACTTGGCTAGGCCTAATATACATTACAGTAACTCACATTTTCGGATTCTTCATGTCCTTCTTAATTTGGACTAATTGATTGCCATAATTTAGACAAGTTTGATAGATGTGTTTTTCTGATGCAATCATTTTTACTACCCTCAATACCTAGCTAGTTTTACAGTAGCATGAGGAAACTTCTATTAATTACTTCATTAGAATTCTCCTACATCTTTATAGCAATTTTATTCCATCAATTGTAAAAAGTACAGCGTGAGCTAATAAATGTTTTGTCACCTTGCATGTGGGGAGTCAAGATTAAAATGAAATCCTCAGTTGAAGTGAAGTTTGTTGTGAATGCATCAAGTGCAAGAATAAAAGAAATAGGAGCAAAAGTAGACAACATGCCTCATTGGGCCAAATCCACCATTCAGTTCATACAGGGCTGACCATTGCATTCATCTCCACTTTTTTGCCTGCTCCCCAATTCTCTTGATTCCCTGAAAGATCGATAGTCTGTCTTTTCCAGCCTTCATTATATTCAATGATGGAGACTCCACAGCCTTCTGGCCCAGGGAATTTCAAAATTAACAAACCTTTGACTGAGGGATTTCTCCTCATCTCTATCTCATAATAGCCCCTTATTCTGAAATTGTGAGCTGAATATTCCTATTTTTTGGCAAAGTATTTTTTATTTAGTGAGATTCACACTGGGCGTTCTGCCATGGTGATGATTTTCCCACAATCGTCTGTCCTTCAGCTCATTAATTATGCAGACAATCACTTTGGCATTGCCTCATGCAGTTGTAAAGAAAAGAGTAGCAGGACACTTGCCACTGCAGGGACCTTACAACGTTTGCAATGCTGGCACCATATTGAAATCCCAGCTCCACAACACTTCAGATGCTGCAAGCTAGGAGATTGTGTACTGTTTGACTCTCTTCACCGAGAACATGGCCCAAAAAGGGGAGCTGGCACCTTGTTTCACAGGCAGAGAACTGGAGGTGCTCCTGGGCATGGTGATCGGAAGAAGAGCACCGTTGCTTCTTCCAGACTGCCAAAGGAGGCCATGACACTAGATGCAGCCAGCGAGTACTGCAGAGATAGTAGTTCACATCATTGCGGTCTCCAGGGTCAAAAATAACACAGAAAGCATCTGCGTTAGGCTAATGACTTTCTGTGCTCCGTAAGGTTAAGTGCCTCCATTTTACACTCACAGGGTCACCACTCAGCATATCTGTGCTCCTTCACACACCTGTAACCAAATCTCAAAGACCTGCAACTCTGACTATTGCATGCACCAATGTCTTCCTCCCAAATGACCAACACTCTATGCTTGCCTCATTGGCTATGTGAGGGACACCTCACTGCCTTTACTGCTCCTGCACCACTACGAAGACCTTTCCCATCCACTTTCAATGGACTCAATCCCTCCCTTTGTCTCATTGCAGGGAAAAAAAAATTATTTGATAACCGGATTCAGAGAACCAAGACAGACAGGCAGCAGGATGTGAGAATGTTAGATACCTTACGCCATATGAGGAGAAAGTGCTGGACCTGTCTGGAGAAAAGGGTGACTGCTCGTGTGGGGCACCAAAATCTCAATGTCCAGCCAACCGAGTGAGCTTCATTGGTGCTATGCTGCACTGTTCTCCCATTAGTACCAGTAATAACTCATTCTATTGTAAACAAGATTTTGCCCTTTTTAAACAACCAATTCCCTTTCTTCTTCCCTTCTTCAGGCACAACTGGGACCCAGTAGACAACAATGAGACAGAAACCAGCACCGCCTCCAATCTCTATCTCTGAGGTGGAAGCTACTCAACCCTCAGAGGTTGCTCTGATAATGTTTTCACCTCCACCCTCCACCAGTTCAGAGACTTTCACCTCGGTGGATTCTCTATTAAGAATCAATTCATGAGTTCAGTCTGGCAAGTACATTATAGATACTTGTCTGCAGCTGGTCAAGGAAGAATCCACCCAGGTCTCTGATACTCAGAAGGTTGCTGGAGAGGAAGAACCTTCTCAGCCCCATGTGAAAGACAATTTCATGGAGTCCTTCATTAATTACTTCATGAAAATGCATGGATAGGCTCAGGAGCAGCAGGCAGTTTTGCAAGAATCAGTCAGTAAACTGGATCAAAGGATGGAGTCCACCAATGTAATCAATTCCGTGCTGCCTCTATGCACAGTGAGCTAGGTCCAGCACACAGTGTTTTCTGAATATGTTCATAGACTTGCATTCCATAACGATTACCACTGATGCTCAGCATTAATGGCAAAGAATGAGGGAGATGAGGGACATGAAGTTTACTTCAGGTGCCTCTTCCTTTCAGAATGACAGGTTGGTGCCTACGGGCAGCTGTAGAGAGAGGTGTAACACAAAAGATTTCCAGAAACTCCTTCTCAAGACACCCTAGAGTCCAAGTCTGAAGAAGCCCAAACATGGCAGGGTGAAACTATACAATATTTAAAAGACGTTTAGATAAATACATGAATAGAAAAGGATTGGATGGATATGGGCAGGAGCAGGCAGGTGGAACTAGCTTGGTTTGGGACTATGTTCAGCATGGACTGGTTGGACCGAAGGGTCTGTTTCCATGCTGTATGACTCTATGTGCAGGACCCTATCATATCAGAGGTGGGCCTTCTAATTCCCAAGGGATAGCCAACCGAGTCTTCCAGGACAACAAGGTGCATTACAGAGCAGGTTCCTTCCACCTGCAGCTGAGCGTAGTGATACTGCACTTAGAAGTATGGAAGGGAAAGAAAGAAAATCTTACTGAGGACACTTAAGTATATCTTTCCTTTATTCATTTATGGGATGCATTGCCCTTGAACTAAGTGACTTGTTGGGCCACCTCAGATGGCTGTTAAGAGTCAAACGCATTGCCCTGGGTCTGGAGTTACATGTCGGCCAGACGAGGTGAGGATGACAAATTTTCCTTCTCTCAGGAAATTAGTGAACCAGACAGGTTATTATGACAATTGTTTTGCAATTACCATTAGACTAGCTTTTAATTCCAGATTGACTATTGAACTGAAATTTCACCATCGTGGGATTTAAACCCACGACCTCAGAGATTTAGCCTGGGTCTTTGGATCACTCATCCAGTGACAGTACCACAATATTACTGCCTCACGTGTGACATGGGGCTGCTTCACTGAAAAGAATCCTGCAATGATGGAACCTAAGGATGGAATGGCCAAGCATTAAAGATGATTCACAAGTATTGCCGATCTCTCACAAGCAACCAACTCCATTGCAGATAATCTTAGACATCAGGAATCCCTGAACCAACACATTGTTGACTGCAGCCAAGGCATTACACTTTAATGTGGACAGCACTAGGGCGAAAGAAATGTGCAGAGATAGTGGAAGGGTCTGTCCTGCATAGTTCATCCATACTTAGAACACCCCCTCCCCCCGTGAGTGACAGGATGGAATTAGTGATGATTTCACACATCTTTGCAGACAATGTTTTATTCTATCTTTCATCTTTTCAAGGGATGACATTGCCATTCAAGATTAGGAGATGTGCAATGGCAAGTTTACATGTCCACTCTCCCTCGGGGAGCAGTGCTCCTTAGAACGAGCCGCTGGTATAAAACTGATGTGTCCTTAATGGCCAGTAGGATGGGAAGGTCACCCATCTCTTCTGAATGTAGATAACATACTTCGGTGATAATATCCCAGCACTTTTTTAATCTCCAGTTTCACTGGGTCTCCAGCTGCTGTAGATAATGAGGTCAGTGGATTCAGATTCGGGCTGTCCCCTCTGAAGGCTGTGTGGCTGCTGCTGGAGGTTTCTGTTCCAACTTAGCTCAGTCACAACATCTTTGTCTTTGATGTCAGCAATGCCACAGGGAATCCTCCAAGTGCTGGCTCCATCTTAGACAGGTGAGCCAATAGTCTATGGAGAATGTCAGAAATAGAATAACATGTTAGTAATGGCACTCCTGATCTCTTAGAACTATTACAATGAAGCAACATGTCCACAAAAGGTGGCATGGAGGCTTCACCTTCACCAGGAGGTCAATGTCACGCCTTGATATGGAGCTCTAAATAATGTCACTTTATCCAGATGTATGTTGCAGATCCACCACAGTAACATCACAAACCATGTTGTCGCACA
Organism: Rhincodon typus; assembly: GCF_021869965.1. Taxonomy (NCBI): domain Eukaryota; kingdom Metazoa; phylum Chordata; class Chondrichthyes; order Orectolobiformes; family Rhincodontidae; genus Rhincodon; species Rhincodon typus. The sequence goes on from NC_063334.1 coordinate 63,176,112, forward strand.
CTTGCAGTTAGGTGTGAGAATGTGGCAGTTATGTTTTACTCCAGATTTGAAAAGTGATGCAGAAGTGTCAAAGCCAGGTGAGAAAGTTAGTGGTGTATAGCTGTGTGTATCTGACATGGCAGGGGCAATGATGCAAAGTATGCAACAGTCATGATTGTTTTAGGACATAATTTGTAACAGTTATTGTTGCCAGACGAATGATCTATAAAACGTAATTCAATTTGGTGGCAGATGAGGTTATTATTGAATCAGTAGATATTTGATTAATACAGTTGCCTAATAAAGCCTCACAAGCAAAGAATTATACTCCATGCCCAAAGAGAAACACACAGTAACCCGCCCCCTTAACCTGTCCGTCCTCCCTGGACTGACCTATCCCGTCCCTAACTCCCCACCCACACTCACCTTTACTGGCTCCATCCCCGCCTCTTTGACCTGTCTGTCTCCTCTCCATCTATCTTCTCCTTTATCCATCTTCTATCTGCCTCCCCCTCTCTCCCTATTTATTCCAGAATCCCCTTCCCCTCCCCCATTTCTGAAGAAGGGTCTAGTCCCGAAACGTCAGCTTTCCTGTTCCTCTGATGCTGCTGGGCCTGCTGTGTTCATCCAGCTTTACACCTTGTTATCACACAGTAACTCACTCCGTCTGCTGTGGTACGTGGTTGCAGCAATTTTCTCTCAAAATTGCAAAGTTGAAGTTGGTGTGAAGATGACAAGGTTTCAACTTTGTGTCCTGATGAGTCAGGAAAGTAACAACTACTGCTTTCATCATGATATTTTCTCTGTGTTTCGGTCCTTGTGTCCCTGATAATCTTTCAATCTCCCCTCATTTCTGATCAGCCCCTTTTTGGTATGTTAATGGTTCCCATTTAATCCCTGAACTCATGGCTTTTTTCAAGCTGCCTTGCCTTTGTTGATCATACACTGTATTTTAGTTTGGTTAGGATGATTGTGAATTGTGAAAACCATTCTCCACCTACCCACCCACCTCATCTTCTGTTGATTCCCACCCTTCCTGTGCTGTATGAAACCCCACCCTTTTTATCTGGAATTAGCTGTTTTCACTACCATCATTCCCTCAATAGCCCAGTCCAATGAACCTAAACCCGAGATTTGAGCTTCCCACATGGTATTGTACGGGCTGCTCCATGTAAGACCTCGTCAGCTAATACCCAAAAACTGACAGTGGCACACCCCCTCAGACTAAACTGGATGGTCAATCTCAACTGAGCATGGCCCTGTCCCATAACAGATGTCTCTAACTGACATATCTGTTACCCTCAGACTGACTGTGGCCCAATTCTACACAGCTAGGACACTGATCCCTGGACTCTAGTTGGAACAAGTGGCTAATAATTGTGGCCAACTTCGTGGGCAGTGACTGGGCAAGTCCTTTGACTGAATCTGGTGGCACCATGTGATTAAGGGGAGAGTTGGGAGCTGCATGGAAATTGGGTAAGATTCGCTAAGAATGAGATGCAAATGCATGGAAATAAGGTGGTCGCCACACATTAACAAGATTCAGAACTTGCCATTTAAACGTTGAGGTGAAAGCTGGAAATGTTTCCTTGATGTTGGGAATCTGATTCATTTCATACTCATGGTATTTTCATAACTTTCTCACCATTGACCACACTAAAAGTAATGGAAAATTCTGCCCTGTGTCCTTGCATTTTAAATTCTCTGATCTGCAAAACAGTTATTATCCTCCTTCAAAATATTACATGTTTCACGGACCAGAGAATACAGACAAAAGTTGTTGAGCCTCTTAACATAGGACAACCTCCTTAGCCAGGGATTTACAAATAAGTCTTGCCTCCAATGTAAGAACATCTTTCCACAAATGCAGAGACCAAAATTGTACACAGAACTCCATTGATGGCGTGTTGAAAAGGAGCAGAATTTCTCTGAATTGCAGGCTGATGTGCTGGGTTATGAAAAACTAAGGCACTACAGTGCCACTATGGACTGGAAGGTGTAATTACGTCATATGTTTACAAAAGTAAATCCTATTACAAATGTAGCCAAGGGAATCTGTAAGAGAAAACATTGACAGTACTGAATGGAAATCAGTAGCAAAGAGGAACAAATTTGTCAAGTGGTAATTTATGACAAGGCAACAATAGACCTACTCAGCTTTAAACTCGTGTTGATACCGTTCTTACATTAGTGATGTTATGACTACAGGTACACATCATACATGCCAAAGACTATATTTACCTTTTTGATCTCTCATCAGATACAGATGGTGTTACATTATTACAGGAGGCCAACAAGCTAGACAGATCCACACAGCCACCATGAAGTCATACAGTCCCAAGAGGACGTGCACCTTAATTTCTCAACAAGAATGCATTTCACCTGGTGATAGGAACATATCACATGATCCAAGAAAGTCTTCAGAAAGAATAACAAATTATGCGTTTTATTACCTGCTGCCACACCTTTGTTGTTCTTCCGTATGGCACTACAGGTCCAAGATTCATGGTTCTTTCCCATAATAATCTTTACCAGTAAAACAGTCCTAAAATGGACCACAAAGGCAGAATTCCCAAAGTGCTCTGTTTATATAATTTTAATTATTTATTTTTATTCACTCAATTTTGGATGTGGTATTCATTTGCCAAGCTGCAGTCATTGCCCATTCCTACTTGCCTACTTTGGTGCATGTTGACCAACAGTGCTGTTATGGAGGGTGTTCCAGGATTTTGACCTAGTGACACTGAAGGAGCGCAATATATTTCCAAGTCAGAAGGGTGTGTGGCTTGTAAATGACCTTGTAGGTGATGGTCTCCCAATGCATCTGCTACTCATGTCCTTTGACTTGGTAGTTGACGTGGGTTTGGAGAGTGATATGTAAGGAGCCTTGGTGAATTTCAACATTGCATCTGTTAGATGATTCACACTGCTGCAAGTGTGCATCATTGGTAGAAGGAGTGAATGTTTGTGAGTGTGGTGTCAATCAAGCGGGCCGCTTTGTCTTGGATGCTGTCATGTTTCTTAAGCATTGTTGAAGCTGTACCCATCCAGGCAAATGGGGAGTATTTCATCATACTCCTGATTTGTAGATAGTAGTCAGGCTTTGAAGAGTCAAGATATGGATTACTCACAACAATATTCCTAGCCTCTCACCTACTCTTCTAGCCATTGTATTTGTATGGCTAGTCCAGTTCAGTTTCTAGTCAATGGCAACCTGCAAAATATTGATAGTGGGGGATTTAGTAATGATATTGTTAGTGACTGCCGAGGTTTGATGTTTAACTTATTTCTTGTTGGAGATGGTTATTCCCTAGCACTTTTATACTGCGAGTGTAACTTGCCACTTGTTAGACCAAGGTAGACAAACTGGAGGCTGGAAGAACACAGTAAAGCCAAGCAGCATCCGGAGGAAAGGAGAAGTCAACGTTTTTGGTATCACCCTTCTTCAAACCTTGAAGCAGGGTAATACCTGAAATGTTGACTTCTCCTTTCCTCCAGATGCTGCCTAGCTTACTGTGTTCTTCCAGCCTCCTGTTTGTCTACCTTTGATTCTAGCATCTGCAGTTTTATTTGTCTCTAACTTGTTAGACCAGACCTGGTTATTGTCCAGGTCTCAACGCATTTAGGCATGGACTGCTCTGTATCTGACAGTTGCAAGTAGTGCTGAACATTATGAAATCATCAGTGAACATGCCCACTCCTGACCTTATGATGGGGATAAGATCATGAATGAAGCATCTGAAGGTGGTTGGTCTAGCACACTACCCTAAGGAACTCCTTCAGATATGTCCTGGAGCTGAACCTCCAACAATCACAAACATCTTCTTTTATGCTATGAATGATGCCAACTAGAGAAGAGTTTTTTTCTGATTCCCATTGATTCTAGTTTTGCCATAGCTCCTTGATTTGGCTAAATACAGTCCTGATGTCATGAGCAGTCACTCTCACCTCACCTCCAGAATTATGCTCTTCTGTCCATGTTGAACAAAGGCTATAGTGAGGTTAGGAGTTGAGTGGCCCTGGCAAAACCCAAACTGAATGTCACTGAGCAGGTTATTGCCAAGTAAGTGCTGATTGATACCACTGTTGATGATTCCTTCCACCATTTACTGGTGGTCAAGAGTAGGCAGACTAGTTGGTAATTGGCCAGGTTGGATTTGTTTTTGGATTTTGTGTAAAGGACATTCTTTGGTAATTTTCCACATGACGGGTAGATGCCAGTATTGTCACTGTACTGGAACAGCTTGGCTAAGGAACAGCAACTTCTGGAACACAAGCCTTCAGTTTTATTGCAGGAATGTTGTTAGGACCATAACCTATGCAGTTTCAAATGCCTTCAGCCTTTTTTTGATATTGTGTGGAGTGTATCAAATTGGCTGAAGACTGGCATCTGTAATGTTGAGGAGGCCAAGATGAATCATTCACTCAGCACTTCTGACTGAAGGTTATTGTGAATGTTTCAATCTTAACTTTTATTATGTTGTGCTGGACTTCCCCATCATTAAGAATCATGATAATTGTGGAACCTCCTGTTCCTGTTCATTGTTTGATTTTCCACCACCATTCATTACTGGGAGTGACAAGACTGCAGAGCTTAGATTTGATTTTTGGTGATGGGATCACTTAACCCTGACTATGGTATTCTGCTTTCACTGTTTGACTTGGAAGTGGCCCTTTGTTGTAGCTCACCAGTTGATTTTCTGAAGAGTCATATCAGAATCAAAACATTAACTTTGTTCCTGTCTCATAAATGCTGCTATTATTTAGTTTGGCAATAATTGTCCAATGTCATTCACAACTGGATATGGCAGGACTGTAGAGTTTAAATCCATTCTATTGGTTGTGAATTTGATTAGCTCTGACTCTCACTTGCCGCGTATGCTGTTTGACACTCAAGGAGACCACTTTATCTTTTTAATGTACCCCTGGTGGTTGCTCCTGATCCTCCTATGCTCTTCACTGAACCAGTGTTGGTTCCCTTGCTTGATAGCAATAGTAGAGAGGGACATATGCCAAGCCATTATGCTACAGATTGTGTTGAAGTACAATTTGAATTCTATCCCATTTAGTACTGCGATTGTGCCACACAACATGCTGGATTCTTAATTTGATGACAGCACTTTGCCTCTACAAGTCTGTGTGGTGATCACTCCTACCAATACGTGGACATGGTCACCGACACATGCATCTGCTGCAGGCAGATTGGTGAGGATGAGATCGGGTTTTTTTTTTCCCTTTATGACAGGATTGTAATTGACTGGGTTGGATTTGTCCTGCTTTTTCTCCTGGTGCTTTTCCTCACCACCTGCTCTTGATGAAGCCCAGCAGCTATGTCCTTTAGGACTCGATAAGTTCAGTCAGAAATGGTGTTGCCGAGCCTTGCTTGGTGATGGATATTGAAGTCCTCCACCCCAAGCAATTTCTAAACCCTTGCCACACTCACTGTTTTCTCCAAGTGGTGTACAACATGAAGGAGTACTGCATCAGAAGATAAAAACAAGAGGGTGCCCATTTAACACAGAGTTGAGGAAACCTTTTTTTTTCTCTCAAAGGGTTATATGTCTTTGGAATTGCATGTCTTTGTAATTCTCTTCCCCAAAAGTCAGTGGATACAGAATCTTCAAATATTTTTAAGGCAGAGATGGGTAGATTCTTGCTTAACAAGGGAATGAAAGATTATCGGAGAGATGCAGAAATGTAGAGTTGACAGTTAAAATCAGATTTACCATGATCTTATTGAATGATGGAGCAGGCATGAAGGGTTGAGTGGCCTACTCTTGTTCCTTGTTTGGATGTTTGCATGGTTCATCAGCAGAGGGCTGCAGGCAAGAAATTGGCAGTATGTGATAATCAGCAGGAAGGTTCTTTGTCCATGTTTGATACCATGAGACTTCAGGGAGTCCAGAGTCAATGTGGATTCCCAGGCAACTCCCAACCTAGTGTGTACCCATTGTGCCACCACCTCTGCTGGGTCCTACTGGTGTAATAGGACATACCTGAAATGATGATAATGACAGTGACTGGGGCATTGTCTTTAATGTTTGATTTCATGAGTATGTCTGTTTCAGGCTGCTGATTGACCAATCTGTGAGACAGCTCTTCCAATTTTGGCTCTACCTCTGATATTGGTACGGTAAACTTTGCAGGGTCAACAGGACTAAGTTTGTCATTGTTGTCTCTTGTGCCCAGATTGAGGCCAGGTGGTCTGTCTGGTTTCGTTCTCTTTTTGAGATTTTTTAACAGTTTGCTAGGCCACTTCTGAAGACAATTAAGAGTCAACCACATTGCAAGAAGTCTGGAAACACAAGTTGGCCAGATCAGATAAGGACAACAGGTTTCTTTCCCGAAGAACATTAGTAAATCAAAGGGGCTTTATTGGGAAAGCAAAGGCCTTGTGATATTATCACTAGACTATTAATCCAGAAACTCGGGTAATGTTCTGTGGTTCTGGGCTCAAATCCCACCAAGCAGATGGTGGAAATTGAATTCAATAAAAATTATGGATTTAGGAGCCTAATAGTGAAACTGCTGTTTTTTGATGGAAAAACCTATCCAGTTCACTAATGTCCTTTGGGTAAGGAAACTGATGCCATTACCTGGTCTGGCCTACATGTGACTTCAGAACCACAGTAATGTGGTTAATGCTCAACAGCCCTCTGGGCAATTAGGGATGGCCACTAAATGCTGACCTATGCGCACATCACATGAATGAATTTTTGAAAAAGTGACAGTGATCAACATGGTAATTGTTAGACTTTTTAATATTAGTTTGTTTCTTTTAATTCAAATTCCACCATCAGCTGTGGGCAAGGGTTACAGGGAAAGAATGGGGAATTGGTGATTTGATACTAACTGGTGTGGGACAGTCAGAATCAATGCACTTTGATTCTATGACCCCAGGTACAATAGACATATTTGACTTAACCCATTACAAGGAAAGATTTCATGATATCAGTACAAAGTTACACAGTAAGTTGGTTGTGAAGGTCATACTGAGATATGGACTGACCTTAATATTTGGCTGTTGCTTATTTCTTCTGTTGAACTCAAGTACAGAATGATAAACATAAGTGATTAAAATGTATTAAAATTCTTAATTTTACACGCATGAATCATGAAAGTATTCACACAATGTGCACTCACATTAACTTCAGATAGATTTATAAGAAGTCAGAGGTCTAATAAACTTGCATATTTCATTCTACACTCAATGAGTGGTAAATTTCACGCAGTATAAAACTTAATTTTGTCATGAATTATGCTTAGGTTGTAATGCTAATGCATTCTTTAATAGATCATAGGCATTATGACATTGTGCCAGTTGTGGTTCAATGTTTGTACTCTTGCCACTGGGTCAGATGGCTAAGGGTTCATTTTGAGTCTTGAACACAAAACCTGGCCTGACACTAGGAAGTTCTGTCTGCTCGATGAAGCATTAAACAGACTTTTCCAACTTGGGTGGATGTAAAATGATACTATATTGAAAAGAGCATGGATTTTTTTCCCTACTTTTCTGGTCTGTATTTATCCTTGAACTATTCTGTTCATTATCACATTAGTATATATGAGACGTAGCTGTATACAGATATATTTTCTGTGTTACAACAGTGACTAGATTTCAAAAAGTACTTAATTGACCATGAAGTGTAATGAATAATCCACAGGCATGAAAGTCACAGTGTAAATGTAAGTTTTAGCAATTCATTTTTATGGCAAAGTGACAAGGCCAATGGGAAAGTGGAAGTAGCAAAGTGGAAGAATCAAAGTCAAGAAAGAAAGATTCAGCAACAATATCAATTTGTACAGACAAATATCTTGTGATTAGATATCAAGGAAAAGTATCAGTGAACTAAGTGCAAGAAGAGTCACAAATCTGACAAATGTGCAAATCTCTGGAGATGTAATAGCCAATGAATACAATTTACAAGATGCACTTGCAGAAGTTCACTAAAGATCCATAGACAGCACATTCAAAGCCCACTTCCATTTAGAAGGACAAGGGCAGCAGATATCACCTGCAAGTGCCCCTCCAAGTCAGGCCTCATTCTGACTTGGAAATATATTGCCGTTCATTCACTGTGACTGGATCAAACTTACGGCACACAGACTGCAGCGATTCACGAACGCAGCTCACCATCACTTTCTCAGGGTAACAAAGGTTGAGCAATAAATGTTGGCTAGTCAGCGGCGCCCGCATCCCACGAATAAATATTAAAAACATCAATTTTGATGATTTGGTAAGGAATTCAGTAACTGCTACGGCCGTTTCCAGTGAGGTAAGAAAAGCACTGACGCCTGTTTAATTAGCCTAATATCTAAATGTATCGACCTGCTGAATGGAAACTGTAATAACCTTCAAGTGTACTCGGCAAAAATAAAGTGATGAACTTCTCATTTACCTAGCGACTCTTAACAGGGCTGATCTTTCAAGATTGCTTAGGTAATAACGTTTTCATTATTTTGACGTTTATTTATTTAATATATAACCATCACTTTATAACCTGAACTAGTTGGGAACGATTGCAATGATCACAGGCGGTTTTCAATCTGTTGTGACTTGATTCTATATGCTGCTGCTGAGAGGTGGGGATTTGCCCTTTGAACGTGCCCCATGCACTGTACCGTGGTTTTCAGCCAATCGGTTCTCTGAGTGTTAGTGGTGTTTAGTAACTCTGTTTCAGCACCTTCTGGCTGACAACAAAAGTAGGCGAGAACTGTGGACTTGTTTTTTTTTTTTAAGTTATTATTTTGCAAGGAAAGGAAGCTTTTGTTGTGTCTGAACCTGAACTACGCCTATTCCAGGAACACAAGCAAACAAGTACAACATGAGTGCTCCAGCTGCCGACGACGAAAGTCCAGCGCCAGCTCCCCGCTATGTACCCGCGCCACTTACTGAGCTGCAAATCAAATATACCAAGGTGAGTGCGTTCATTTCAAATCGCAACAGTTCCGGCACCTACAACTTTCCCAATTGCAGCCCTGTGCCCAGATTTGTTATTTCATGTAAACATAAACTGGACTAAATCTGAAACTAAAAAAAAATGCATAGACCTGGAATTCCGATCAATTCCTTGAGCTAACATTAGCCTGAATACGTTTTGTGCGCACTACAGTGGAATCTATGACGGAGAAAATAGTGGTTCTAACAATTTTATTGTTTTAAAAACATACAAGAAGTGCGCTTTTTCGCGTGCTCCGATTGAAGTTACCGAGACCTGCTACAGAACGGCAAGCCTGCACACACAATGTGTCTAAGCTGCAGCAAACAGCCAACAAACAGGTCCTGAGCTTTACCACAGCTAGAAACTGGACAACTCAAGTGTTTCTTGATAACTAAGACAAATCATGTTCTCAGATAATTACAGATTAAAAAAAAAGTGTTTAGGAGCTTCTGGGAAAACAATGTACAGCAGGAACCCTGACCCATGCGATGTATAAAGTGCAATATTAACTGAAAACAGACCAACCTTTAAATGATCAGAGGATTCACACACATTGAGATTCCTTAGACCCCAGTAGTGTATCAGTAAAACTAGGGTGCACTCTACCGGGGACTGAAAGAGCAGGTAAAGCAAGCTGGTCACTGGGGTTTCGGGATCACTGTTTTGCAGCGATGTTGCTTAGAATCGGTGTCCAATTGTATGTGTTTGTTTTATTGTAGATCTTTATCAACAATGAGTGGCACAATTCCAGCAGTGGCAAAAAGTTTACAACCTATAACCCTGCCACGGGAGAGAAGATCTGCGACATAGAAGAAGGCGACAAAGTGGGTTTGCTCAATAATTTCGGTGTTTTTGAATAATACTTAAAAGGGCGTTTCGTTTTTTTTTAAATTCATTAAGTTTCTGTCAGTCGCCTTACACATATATCAAGTCGACTGAAATAAGACTGTCTGAGCTTGAAACCACGCTTAGATTTTGCCAGTTTTGCCTGTTGTACATGTTCGCCTGCATTTGGCACTTTTTTTCTTCAAGGATGACTGATGAAGCTATATGCTGAACGTTATAGTTCATTGTAGATAGTATCTGCAGCAACTTACATAGAGATCGCATTCTTGATGGTCGGGCTTGAGCAAAAGATATACATTGACACAAAGGTTAAAATCAAGTCAAACGAAGACAGTCTTTATTTAGCAGTTTGAACCTTTTCTAACATCATGTGCTGCACTCTGAATAAAATTACAGCGCTGATGTGCACGCCAACAGGGAGTTCAGAAGTGACATGATGTAGAACGTTATGTAGATATTGACTTTAAATTCATCATGAAAGAAGTATATTGTTTGGTGAGTGACATGAGCACATAGTACAATTCCTTTCTGCAGTTCTAAAGTGAATCAAAAGGGAATCGACAATTGTTGAACAACAAGACATTTCTGAAGCTATTGAGTCTTACTCTGTTCTCCTCCAATGCTTAGATGGTTAAAGTTGCTAAGAGCACAATAATTGGATGAAGAAACATGATTATATCAGATGTAATTGGACCATAAATGTTTCTTTTTTGAAGGCAAAGGAAGTTGTATTATAACACTTGTAACATCCATATTCTTGCATAGAGTATGAACTATGTGGGTTTTCTATCAATTAAAATCCTGGGGCTATCATTGGTCGAAAACTGAACTGGACCAACTATAAAAGTACCTGTGGTTACAAGAACAGGCCAGAGGCTGGGAATTCTGCTGTGACTCACATCCTGACATCCCAAAACCAGCCCACCAATTACAAAGCACAATTCAGGAGTGTGATGGAATGCTTTGACTTGCCTGGATAAGTGAAGTTCCAACAAGATTCAAGAAGCTTCATGCTGTCCAGGACTAAGCAGCTGACATGATTAGCATCTCATGCACCACTTTAACCATTCACTTCCTTCCCCATAGACCACAGTGACAGTAGTATGTGCCATCTACAAGCTGCATTGCAGTAGCTCACCAAGGTGTCCTTAGACAGCACCTTTCAAACCTAAGATCTTTACCACCTAGAAAGACAAGCAAAGCAGATATGTGGGAACAGCACCACTTGCAAGTTCTCTTCCAAGCCATTGATCATGTTGACTTGGAAGTAGATAACTGTGCCTTGACTGTTGCCATGTCGAAATTCTGGAACTCCCTAACAGCACTGCGGATGCATCTATGCATCATTGACTGTCGTGGTTCAAAAAGATTGCCACGATCTCCCCAAGGGAAATTAAGGAAAGGCAATAAATGCTGCCTTGGCTGACAATTCCAGTATCTCATGAGTGATTATTCTAAAATTATCTACAACTATGAATTTTAAAACTTTACCATTAAGGAAATATTTACCTGAATCCAAAGGTCTTTAATTACTTATTGAAAAATGACCTTGACAAAGTATGATTGATATTTCCTTCTAATCATAGTTATGTAAATTTTTATGTGATATTGCAGATTTTCCTGTGCAAGTCAAATCTCACTCATTAGGAACTAGAAGAGCACAACATTGAAACCTCAAAAAGAGCATAACACAGGAACTTCAAAACACAGACTAAAACAGTTAATCTTTTGCCAATTTTCTTTTATATTATGGTTACTGACAATGGAAGGTGCCTTGATCTTTCAGAAAATAATATTTTGAGATACAGTATGTGAGCAATTTGACGCATGATATGTGCAAATTTATACCCATATTTAAAAAATATGTAGCAGAGATGGATAAACCAGGCACTAATAGACAATCTGCCTAACATCAGCTGTGGGGATAAATTAGGGACAATAGGCTCAGACAGAATTAATTGACATTTGCAAAATTATTGGATAATAATTGAAAACCAGCGTATATTTATTCAACTTGATTGAGTGTGTTAAAATAGTAATAGGGAGAAATGAATTAGGGTCATGCTGTTTATGTAGTATAGATGGACTTTCGAAGTGATATTTTATCAAATACATATAATAGACTTGTTAACAAATTTAAAAATTCTGGAATTAAAGATATAATGACAACACAAATTCACATTGACTAAGGGACAGCAATAAGTGAGCATTTAGTGTTTTTCAAACTGATAGAAATTTTAGAATGATGAACCCTCAGTCTTAAGGCCATTCTATATTAGTGGCTGTTAGTTGAGTGTACAGGGTGTAATACCAATGTTTTCAGGTAATGTGAAATGTCTTAAACAGCAGAGTATAGTAATGGACATCAAAAGGGCATAGAGAGACCAGTAAAATGGGCAGACACAATTGCAAATGATACAACACAAAAGTGTGAATCAATGCATTTTATAGGAAGAATGAAGAAAAACAATATAAACTAAATGATATTATAATAAAGTGATTCGCAGGAACAGATACCTGGGGTGTGTGTCCATAAATCTATGGAAATGGCAAGACAAGTTGAGAAGACTTAAAATATCATTTGGATGTTTGATATTATTAATGGAGAAATAGAGTACAAAAGTAAGAAAATTATGCTAAATCCATATGAAACACAAAGACAGACCTCAGCTAAGTTCAATCTGAACAACACTTGACAAAGATTCAAGGCCTCTGAAAGGATGCAATCATCAGCAAACACTTCACCTCTGACCTTATAATGGATGAAGCAACTGGAGATGGTTCGGCCTAGGACACTGCCATGAGGAACTCCTGTAGTGATGTCCTGGAGCTGAGACAAATGTCCTAAAACAGTCACAACCATTTTCCTGTATGCCGGGTATTACTCCGACCAACAGAGAGCTTTCCCCTAATTTCCATTGATTACAGTTTTGCTAGGGCTCCTTGACATCACATTTGGTCAAATGCAGCCTTAATGCCAAGGGCTGCCACTCTCACCTCACCTCTAGCATTGAGCTCTTTGTCTATGTTTGAACCAAGTCTATAAGGATGGCAGCAGCTGAGTGGGCCTGGTGGAACCCAAACTGGGCATCACTGAGCAGGTTATTGCTGAGCAGCTGCCACTTGATAGCACTGTTGATGGCATGTAATAACATTTTGCTGATGGTGGAGAGTAGATTGATGGGGTGGTAATTGGCCGGGTTGGATTTGTTCTTTTTGTATACAGGACATACCCAGATAATTTTCCACATTATCTGATAGATACCAATGTACTGTAATAGTTTGGCTAGGGGTGTGGCACATTCTGAAGTATATGCCTTTAGTACTATTGCCGGAATGCTTTCAGAGCTCACAGCCTTCGCAGTATCCATTGCCTCCAACCATTTCTTGATATCCTGTGGAGTGAGTCAAATTGTTGAGGCCTGATCAATTTGCTGGTAAAGTCACCAGTACTCTAACGGAGAACCACAATAGAGTCTTATCGATGTTTAATGACCTTAAAAAGAAAACACATTGCAGAAGAGTTAAATAGTGTTTGCTAAAAGTTTTGTTTTGTTTTTACTGGAGCAATATTCAACCAATGCATTTGCTGGATCCGTAGACAACGTGTCAGCTATTTCATCAATATCCAGCAAAAATGTGGAAGGTTGCAAAGTATGCCCTACCCTCAGAAATTAGACAAATCTAATCAGATGAATTATCACCGGTTAGTATTTTTTTCAATCATTAGTGGAGTGAAGGTAAGACTCATCAAATATTGTCAACACACAACATCTATTCAGCAATATTCAGCTATTCAATATGATTTCTGCTAGAGTCACTGGGTTCCAAACTTCATTATAGCCTTCAACCAGACAAGGACACATAATCTAAGTTCCAGAAGCAAGGTGTGGTATACTCTTAATATACCCTGCCATTTGGCGTATATCAAGAGTAATCAGGGATAGGCAACAAACACTGGACTTGTCAATGACACCCAGATCCTATAAAAGAATAAATAAAAGGAATTGCCGGAGCTTCAACTGTACTCTTTACTGAACACACATGATTACCATCCCATGGTGATCACCATTGACCAGAAGCTTAATTATACTAATGTTCATATACTCATGTTAACAGCATGACCGAAGAGCAGGCAGAGTTCACGCATCTCTCAAATACCTATTGGAATCTATAGAAATATAAGGGAATGTTCTTCTACATTCAGCAGAATGCTGTGTGCTCACAACAGACCAATCTGACTGATCGTTGTCCCTTTCAATACATTGAATATTCACCCATTCCACTGGCATACAGTGGCTGTAATTTGCATTAACCAACACTGCAGATATTCTCTAACTGTGCTGAAACAATACCTGTCAATCCTACTACTTCTGAGAAGGAGAAGAGCACTAAAATCATAGGAACACAATTACTGTCAGTTGTCCTCCAAATTTTGCACCATCAAATTATGCATATTTATTGCTGTTGGTTTATCATTATGTATCAATATCCTGGAATTCTCATGTAATCTTCATGTGAGTACCACTGTACTCGTTTATAAAAGGCTTACACTCTCAAGCTGACTAGAGACAAGTAGAAAATACAATAAATGTCCACGTGATGTTTGCACATGATTCAGTTTTGTGAAGTGACCAAAATGTTGGGACTGGATATTGTGCCAACTGAGCTGTAAGTTGATGTCCACCTGAATTTTGAGTGGGGCTCAGTTCTGGTGACAGTAGCTCCCATTAGAAACAGCAACATTTGGATCAGAAGAGATATTCCATGCACCAATGCCATGTAAGGCTTAGCCTGCCTATATTGGCAGTTGATGCTTCTGCTCAATGACATGAGTGGTACAAGTTACTCATTTTCCGTGACAATTTAAAATAAAACATTCTTAGCTCTCATCAGGAAATGCTAGATGCAAAATTGGGTAACATTGTTAGTGGAGTCACATGTGTGTTTTGAGCTCAGAGGCTTTTAACTTTAATGTTTTTGCTGCATAGATTCTGGAAACATTGCTTGCTACAATAATGTATTAAGTTCCTACATTCTTGATACCATTATCCTTCCTACTTAAATTGCTATAACAGGATCTTCACATTCATAACGCAAGACGTAGTATTGTGCAATGATAAAATGCAGGTTGAATCTAATATGTTCTCACAGAATGAATTTCTGAGCCATTTCAGATCGGTTCAAAGCAAAGTATAAAGGAATTCAGTATCATGCAAACAACTTGTACATATCTCCCACAGGTATTTTCCATTGATAGGAGCCTGGGACAAGGTTGTTCAGAAGACAGCATGGTACAAGCAATCAGATATTTAAAGGAATGGACAAATAGTAAATCAAAACAAGTAAAAAGTTGTTTTAAATTTTAGTTAACATTTTAAAGAAAGCTCACTGTTGTTCTTTAAACTAGTTAAGAACGCTAACAATTTGTTAGTTTACTTCTGTTCAAACGTCTAAGATAAAATTGTGAGAGTAATTTCAGACATGCAATGATAAGTGCAATTTAGGGCTGTAAGTTAAATTGTCGTAATTAAAAGGGAGAATTGTGTTTACGTTGAATAAAAAGCATAGATTTACTCAAGATTAAATTACCACTAATTTTGGTTTCTCTGATATTTGACCAGGCACGAATTATGAGATGAACAATAATTGAATTACCTTGATCCATTTTTTGACAGCTTGTGTAGAGCTCTGTTTCACTTCCATTCATTTGCCAGATACAGAAGAGTCCATGAATAATGCTATTATGCCCACAGGTGCATTTTTCTATAACTAATTGCTAGGTCAGAGATTGTATTTTTGTTGGTTTTAGTCAAACAGAAGAAGGAGCCTTTTTTTCTCTTTCTTTATCTGTTCGTCTTTGTATTTCCTGTACATTTCCTAACAATATAAATATAGAATATTAAAACAGGAGATATTGGAAATGCACATTTGGTCAGTCGGCATCTGAAAGAAAACTGTTTCTGCTCCCATGTCTTAGACCATTCTCACAAACAGGTCCTGACTCTGTTACCTTTAAAAAATTGTTTATTCTTGCCTTATGATCTAACTTTTGTTTTAATAACTTGACCAGGAAGCAGACAGAAAATCCTTGCAAATAACTGTTTAAATCCTTTTTTCCCCCTCTAAGTTATGGGGTGTGAATTTATTGCCTATGCTCATTATCCTGAAAAGACAGTGTGAGCTTTCTTCTTGGACTACTTTGATCATTTGAATACAACTGAATATCTTGCTAGGTCAATTCTGAGGGTGGTTGAAAGTTAGCCACATTGGAGGGGAATTGGAGTGATGTATAAACCAGGTCAGGTAAAGATGACAAGTGACACTTGTTGGATATATATATGACAACCTGAGAGATAGAGTTATAGTACAGATCCAGGTAGCATCTAATTGAATAATGAAGCTGGCATGAGGTGCTGAATGGTCAATCTCTGTTCTTATATAACATCAAAATGTATTTTGTTCTTTTTAATCTTAGGCATAGCCTGATCACTCCTAAATAAGAATGTGGTATTGCTATATTCATAAGAATCAAAAACTATGTGATAGAATTACAAAGTGCACCCATTTTGGATGTATGGGGGCACAGAATAGAGCCATGCAATAAGGCCTGAAGTACCCCAATGTTGGATCTTGGCATCATTTCTGTGGTGTCTGTGATATATAGATTGTAGCAGTAACTGTGGTTGCAGCAGTTTTCAGTTATGTGAGACAAGAAGGGTGTGACTACAACCACATCACAGGATATGCAGTCGGGTGGAAAGTGTTGCAAATGGGGAAGAAGGATACTCCTGCTGAATCCGCATTCAGGTACATTTTTAAAGCTTGCCCCATTGGTTTCTGACTAACAAGCGGTTTCTTTAAGAATCATCTGTTAGGTCTGCATATAAACCCCGTATACCTGCCTGCAGCTAACACCAGCGCTGACTGGTGACCTCAGAACAAATAATCTGTATTCGAGGCATCAAGGAGTCCTTTGAACTTCACCAATATGGCAGGCTGTGTCCTCTAATCTCCACGTGAACTTGCTGCCTGCCATTTGGGAGCCTTAGCTCTTTAGTGACTGAAAAACTGGGTGGATTTCTGGACCTATTTTCTTTCTCAGTATGTCAGCTTTAATTCTTTCATCAATCACATAGCTATTCATTAAATGATGTACTTCTTCATTTGTAAATAAATCTGTGCCCCAAAAATGTTGCATTTAACTATGGAAACGCTAAAGGTGAATGGCTGAGTGCATATAGTATAATCATTCCTTGCAGCTTTAGTATGTAATGTATTGAATGTCTTCATGTTATATCCAGAAGAATGTCTTAATTTTAACTATTGTGCTATAACTGATTACAACGTTGCCTAACTATAACAACCATAACCTTCACTGTTAAATTTTCAAAAGACCCACGGTGACTGTGCGTTGTTACCTTCAAGGTGGAAGTTGACAAAGCAGTAAAAGCAGCTCGAGAAGCTTTTCAGATTGGATCAACATGGCGCAGGATGGATGCTTCTGGAAGAGGGAGGCTTTTGCATAAACTTGCTGATTTGATGGAGCGTGATCGTGTTATATTAAGTGTGAGTTATATTTTACATTTCCATGATGATACATGTGCAAAATTCCAACATTACTTTAATGGTACACCAGTGTACTAAAAGTGCTGCTAATGAATTCAAACACAACAAATAACTAGAGCATGTCTTCTGGCAGACCATTTCCATTATCACCTTATTAATAAAATTATTTTAAATGAGTACAAACAGGTACAAATGCTCTCAAACAACAGCTTTATCTTAAAATTATAATGTTCCTTTTTAATATAGTATCCTGTACATTAGCAATATTATTCCTAAGTGTTGCTCTTACTTCCAGTCAACAAAAGAAGTCAAGGAAAGTGAAATGTTTGGAACTGTGTCAGCGCATCGACATTTGGAGCCAATAATAGTCAATGAGCTAGAATTTGGTCACAATTTAATTTTTCTAAATTGCTACCCTCAAACAAGTAAGATATGACAAGGAATTAGGAATTAAATTGTAGGCTAGCCTTTAGTACATAGGCTTTGAAGTGTAAAAATTGACAAAGTCTTACTGAATTGCATAAGCTCTTTGTGAGACCGCACCTGTTTACAGGTTTGAATTCCTTTTCCAAGGGAGAACATATTGGCTTTAGAAGAAATAGATCAAAGACTGACTCATGGGGAAAAGGGATTGTACTTTGTAAAGAGATTGAGTAGACTAAGCCCGTATTCTCCCAACTTTAGAAGAATGAGAGGTGATCTCGCTGAAATGTAAATTCTGTAAGAATTGACAGGGCAAATGTTGGATGTTTCCACTGGAGTACAATGAGGACAAATTTCTTCACTCAAAGGATTGAGAATTTTTTGAATTTTTCATCCAGTACAGTTGTGGTTGCTTAGCCAGTGAATATATTCATGACACAGTTGCTATATTTTTGGTTAATAAGGAAACTGAGGATTTCTTTTAAAAAAGGAATATGTAACTGAGGTAGGATCTTTGCCATAATCTTACAAGAATTACAGCATGCTCAAAAGGCCAAATGGCCCAGCCTTGCTGCTATTTCTCAAGTTCTTACGCAAGATCAATATAAAGGACAAGATTGTTTTTAAAAGGATTCATTGTTGTAGTATTTTAAGTAACAGCCAAAGAACCTGTGAGTGGGCTCTGCCAAAACAGTGCTGCTGAGAATGTCCATTCCTAAACTGACTGACCAAGGTTGGGCAGGTCATTCATTTTCAGAATGCTATACCACTGTGAATGTCCTGCACAAGGGAGTTGAAGGTTGCTATATACTGAAGCAATGTCAGGCATTAGTTCTCACCTAACTGACACAGAAGTCTGTTTCCTTTCACAGCTAATTGATTTCCCTTAAAGAGAAACTTGATTTCCTCTTGCTTCTGGTTTTCTTTTTTGCTGATCCTCAAGCCAGGAGGCCTCCAGAGCAAATTGGCCATGCCAAGGATCAGTAGCCTCATTCTGAATCCTTTTTACTGGTTGCACACCATAAACAAAGTTGTTGATCAAAATCAGAGGCACCAAGTTTTTGCCACCAGCCAGTGGACTGCACTTGACTTTGCCATTCTTGGCATTAATACAATTTTGTGCAGCCTCTGACAGTAGTGCAGATGGGGTTGTGGGGCATGATGATCAGCTAGTTAAAATCAAGCTCGAAGAGTCTGTACCCATGGTTATTTATACTTTGCGGTATCTCACTGCTGTGAGGCAAAATTTCCTCCTGTTTATCCTTTCAAATTATTCAATAGCTTTGAAAACCTTTGTCAGATCCAATGTAAAACAAAATCAATGTTCCAGTTAAAAAAAACAATTTTTTCAAGATTTTCCACATATATCTGTCAATTTTAGTATAATTTTAATACGTATTTTTCCATCGCTCTTCGATCTAGAAAATGCAAGGGCAGTAGATTGATGACAACACCCCCCCCTTCAAGTTCAACTCCAAGTCACACACCAACTTGTCTTGGAAATATATCGCTGTTCTTTCAGTGTCATTGGGTCAAAATCCTGGAACTCCCTCCCTAACAGCATTGTGAGTGTCAGTATTTCTCATGACCGCAGTAGATAAAGAAGATGCATAACTGTATAATGACTGGATTAGGCAGCAACACCCAAATCCCAAATTCAAAGGCCTCACCACCACTGTTGCTACTCTACTATACAGTATGATTATCTAACTATGGCTTCAGTCATGTCCTGCATAAATTCAGCAAAACTTCCCTTTGTATTCAGTGGCCTACAGGAAAAACCAATAATTGGATTTGCTTTTTAACAGTTTTTTTCTATTTCAGTTCCATTTTTAATTATCTACGAATTTGCACTGTTTGCTAAAATACTACCAATCAAAGTATACTTCACTCCACTCTTCATTTCCTGAAATGAATTATCGCGTATTACCCCACATTAAACTGAATCTGCTATAGATCTATTTACTGTTTTAACCTACGTCCTTCAGCAATTCCGTGCTCTAATTCTAGAGGTTTGCCTTGCTACCTAATTTATTATTGTTTTTTTCTGCATATGTCCAGCCATTTACATAGAAACATATAAAATATTAGCAGGAGTAAATCATTCAGCCTGTCAAGCCTGTTCTACCATTCAATGTGATCATGGTTGACCATCCAACCCTGTTCCAGCTTTCTCCCTATACCCTTTGATCTGTTTTAACCCTAAGAACTATATCTAAATCCTTCTTGAAAGCATTCAATGTTTTGGCCTCAGCCACGTTCTGTGGCAAAGAATTCCAAAGGCTCATCACTCTCTGGGTGAAGAAATTTCTCCTCATCTCAGTCCTAAAAGACTACCCCAAATCATCAAAATGTGACCCTGATTACTTTACAACACTTTTCGCTGTAGTTTGTAACAATATACAGATGACAATAGATAAATAAATCAAATGGTTCTGGATTCCCCTGCATCAGGAACATCTTTCCTGCATTTCCCTTATCTAACACTGTTAGAATTTTATAGGTTTCTATGAGATCCTTATGCATTTTTCTAAACTCCAATTATTACAGTGCTAACCAATCAAGTCGCTCTTCATATATCTGTCTTGCCATCCCAGTAAACCTTTGCGGTACACCTTCCATAGTCAAAACATTCTTCCTCAGATAAAGAGGCCATAAATGCACACAGTACCCCAGGTGTGGTCTCAACAAAACCCTGTATAATTTCAGCAAGACATCCCTGTTCCTGTACTCTAATCCTCTTGCTATGAGGGTCAACATACCCCTTGCTTTCTTCACAACCTGCTGCACCAGCAAGTTTACTTCCAGTGACTGAAGCATACAGGCACTCAGCTCACGCTGCACTTCCACCTTTCTTGCTACTAAAGTGGTTAACTTCACATTTATCCATTTATATTTCATCTGCCATGCATTTGCCCACTCACTCAGCTTGTCCAGTTTGCCCAGAAGCATATCTGCAGCTCACCTTCCCACCCAGCTTTGTATCATCTGCAAACTTGAAGATATTACATTTAGTTCCTTCATCTCAATCATTAATATATATTGTGAATAGGTGGGATCCAAGCACGGATCACATCGGCACCCCATTAGCCACTGGTTGTCACTTGGAAAAAGATCCCTTTATTCCTGCTCTTCATTTGCTCTGAAACTTGATCCTCAGCTTCTTGACCTATAAACCACAATCAGTGAAGGAAGATGACTACACCTCCTCCACAGTAACACTGGACTCCACACTGGAGCCCCCCAAGGATGCATTCTCATGCCCCTATTATACTCTCTGTAAACCCATGACTGTGCAGCCAAATTCCCAATAAACACTATCTGCAAGTTTGCTGATGACACCACAGTTGGATATCAAATAATGATGAGTCAGAATACAGAAAGGAGGTAGAGGGCATGGTGTCATGATGCAATGATAACAAGCTGTCTCTCAGTGTCCGCAAAACTAAAGAGCTGATCATTGACTTCAGAAAGAAAGGAGGAGAACATGCCCCTATCTACATCAATGGAGAGAGGTTGAGAGGATTGAGAGTGTCAAGTTTATAGGAGTGACAACAACTGACAGCCTGTCCTGGACTTCCCACGTAAATGCAACGGTCAAAAAGGCTCAACAACGCCTCTTCTTCCTCAGGAGGCTCAGGAAATTTGGCATGTCCATAAGGTCCCTCACCAACTTCTACAGATGCACCATTGAAAGCTTACTTTCCAGGTGCATAACAGCCTTGTACGGCACCTGCTCTGACCAGGACCGTAAGAAACTGCAGAAGGTGGTGTGCACAGCCCAGACCATCATGGAAGCCAACGTCCCATCCATGGACTGGATTTATGCTTCTCATTGCCACTGCCATCAGCATTAAAGACCCCTACC
The DNA here is from genome assembly GCF_021869965.1 of Rhincodon typus. NCBI lineage: Eukaryota > Metazoa > Chordata > Chondrichthyes > Orectolobiformes > Rhincodontidae > Rhincodon > Rhincodon typus. The sequence continues at coordinate 63,197,739 of NC_063334.1, forward strand.
ACATCTGTTATGCTCTCCTACAATCTCTTCCATCAAGCAGAAGGTACAGAAGCTTGAACATATGCACCAACAGGTTCAACAATAGCTTCTTCCCTGCCATTGTTAGAATGATGAATGAACTCTCTAACTTTAAATATTGTTGGTCTGTTAATGTTGATCTTGCTTCACGCAACTCCTGTGCGGTGTAATCTGTGTGCCCCACTCTGTCTAAGCACCCTATGCTCTGTATGACCTTGCTTACTATGATCTGCCTGTATCACTTGCAAACAAAGCTTTTCACTGTACTTAGGTATATGTGCCTACAATAAAACAAATCATTTCCTGTCTGCCAGCCAGTTTTCAATCCATGTCAGAATGCAATCCCCAATCCCTTGTGCTTTAATTTTACAAGCTAATCTCTTATGTGGAACTTTATCAATTTATCATTTATTTGTATAAATGAAGAAACAAAAGAGGGCTCTGCAAATTCCTGGGGAACAAAAGTAGGCCAATTTCTGCAAATCTGAACACCAGTCATTAACCTACACTTCAGGTTTTGTCTCTGTGCTTTCTTTCCGGAACTATTTTGATTTTAAATCAGTTTGGACTGAAAATAGACAGGTCTATTAAAAAAGGACAGGCCATCTTGACAGCTGTGAATGCTTAGGTGTTGGAGATTTCCTATGTTTAAGCATGCAGTGGCCAGTGGCAATTTAACATTTAAACACTTAATGCAGGTGGTAATGGGAAGTTAACAGGCAAGCCATTCCACCTGATAAGTTCCCTCACCCCCATTGTTCTACTTTTTTTTAAGGCAATCAGTTCAAACCTATCATGACATACCTCTACAGCTGATGGATCCTAAACCCAGACTTTCAGGATCAGAATGGACCAAATCTATCACTATCATGGACAAATACTGTGTGCCATTTTGGTCTTATTTAAGAAAATGTGTTAATACATTGAAGGCATTTCAGAGGAGACTTTCTGATACCTGGAATGAGCAGATTGTCTTATGTAGATACATTGGTCATGCTGGGCTTGTTTCTACTGGAATTTGGAAGACTAAGGGGTGATTTGATTGAAGTGTATAAGATACTAAATGGTCTTGACAGGGTGAACACAGAAAGGATATTTCTTTTTGTGGGTGATTCTTGATCGAGGGGATATTGCCTTAAAATTGATGGTCACCTTTTTAGGAGAGAGACAAGAATTTTTTTTTTCGGTCAGAGGTTTGTGAAACTTTGGAACTCTCTGCCTCAGAAGATGATGAACACAGGATGATTTGTTATTTTCAAAGCACAGATAAGTAGATTCTTGTTAAACAAGAGAATTGAAGACTTTCAGGAGGAGATGGAAATGTGGAGTCTAAAACACAAACAGATCAGACACAATTTTATTGAATGGTAGGACAGGCCTGAGGGGTGAAAGGAATACTTCAGTTCCTCCTTTGTATGTTTTATCATGCTTGAACAGTCAGCAAGCAAGTTAACTGTTGGCAAAATATATGGTCAACTTTCTTAAATCATGCTGAAGTGAACGAGACTATCCTTGATGAATCTCTTCATTACAATGTTAGGGTATGTTGAAAACTCAGTTTTCTGGCAAGTAGACAAATCTCTACTGTGAGCTCAGTTTAATTCACTTGAGAAAGGAAAATGACCAGGGTGTGTTGGATTTATAGTAAACAAGGGAAAGCCAGAGGCATATTCTCAAAATTTCCATAAATTAAATTGGGATACAGCAGAAATATTTAAAAAGTGTTCAAATCTATGGTTTCTACTTCTGTGCATGTCCAATGTGGAAAAGCAAGTCATTAAGATTTGCTGAGCAATTTGGAACAAAGACCTACACAGATAATAGCAAGCAAGGATTAACAGATGAAGAATCAAAAGAGTTCCAAAAGATGAGGACTATATTTAGGATATTAATTAAGAGTCAGATTAAAATTCTGTATTCATCAACCAGAATTTATGTAAATAGACAGAAGCCTTCAAAATCCATAGACCATGTTGTGGTCAGATACAGAGTAAGGAGCTCATGACGTGACTTTTCAGATGAGCAAACAGAATTTTTGGTGATCATATTTATAATCATGGAAGCTTTCCAGAAATAACTCTCATACAAACTGATAACATAGTATCAGGTTCATAGTTCCTTGAAAGCTAAGTCACAGGTAGACAGGATACTGAAGAAGGCATTTGGTACGCTTGCCTTTATTGCTCAGTGCGTTGAGTATCGGAGTTGGGAAGTCATGCTGCGGCTATACAGGGCATTGGTTCATTGGTTAGGCCACTTTTGGAATACTGTGTTCAGTTCTGGTCTCTCTGCTATAGGAAAGATGTTGTGAAACTTGAAAGGGTTCAGAAAAGATTCATAAGGATGTTGCCAGGGTTGGAGGGTTTGAACTGTAGGGAGAGGCTGAATAGGCTGGGGCTATTTTCCCTGGAGCATTGGATACTGTGGGGTGACATCGTAGAAGTTTATAAAATCATAAAGGACATGTATAGGATGAGTAGCCAAAGTCTTTTTCCCAGGGTAGGTGAGTCCAAACCCAAGGGCATAGTTTAAGTTATGAGGGGAAAGATTTAGAAGGAACCTAAGGGACAACTTTTTTCATGCAGAGGGTGGTGAATGTATAGAATGAGCTGCCAAGGGAGGTAGTGGAGGCCTGTATAATTACAACATTTAAAAGGCATCGGGATGGGTATATGAATAGGAAGGGTTCAGGGGGATATGGGCCAAATGCTTGCAAATGGAATTAGATTAATTTAAGACACCTGGTTGGCATGGATGAGTTGGACTGAAGGGTCTGTTTCTGTGCTGTACAGCTCTATGACTCTATAATAGTTACTGAAGGATAGATACTTGCAGGTCAATGAAGTTTACAAGCCTTAAGTTCACCTCAGTGATTGACATAAATCAATAAAACACCCAAACATGGCGAGACATGTGGAAGGTGTGGCCTTTTGCATATATTATGAAAACCCCCAAAGTTCAATCAACTTTGTAAGGCACATAGCAGAAAAGGTTATTGGCAGAGGCAATGCAGTAGAGCAAAGGTTAATGCAGCTGCAAAGAGCCATGCCCTGACCCAAAACAGCTATGCTCATGGAGTACTTCAAAGCTACAATAAAGTCCATCTGGTATTGTGCCAAAGGTAAGTGCATAAAGTGATCAATGAAAAGAGATTCTGATAAAGTACATGATGAGACAAAGACTCATGAACACATGTCTCACATTGTCAATTCTGTGGAAAACATCACTGTCATCATATTCTCCAAAGTATTGGCAAAAATTCAAATTACCTGTCCTGTTTGTTAGCAGCTAAGGGCAACTGCCAATATATTACCGCTGTGAATTCTAAAAAGATATGTATCAACAGACATGGGAAGTCATCACAAAGCCTGTGAAAATATACATTTCGTTAATTCCTCATGTAGAATCAATAGTGCAGGAGGACAAGTAGAATCAATCTGCCTGGGCATCTACATTGCTGGACCAGCAATTGGAGGTATACCAGAGTGCTTGCAGCACAGTGATAGTGTTCCCTACCTCTGAACCACACAGCCTAGGTTCGAGTCCCATCTGCTCAGAGGTGCATCATAACATCAAGTTTGTAAATTAAAAGAGGATATAGAAGTGAAAAGAGGTGAGCAGAACAAGTAAAAAATTGCAAAGCTGTCTTGGCAGTCCATGGAAAAGAATTAGAAAGACCCAATTAAGTAAGGAATTAAGGAGTTGGGATAGGTCTGAAATCTTTCTGGGATTGAGTATCTGCAAAGGAATATTAGAGATAACAAGGTGTACAGCTGGATGAACACAGCAGGCCAAGCAGCATCAGAGGAGCAGGAAAGCTGACATTTCAGGCCTAGACCCTTCTTCAGACCCTTCCTTCTATCTCTGCAAAGGAATATTGTTGGGAATCAGTTTGAAAATTTGAAATAAAAAGAGAAAGTGCTGGAGAAACTCAACAGTACTGGCAGCATCTGTTAATATGATTGTTATTCTGAGTTCTTAGGTCTCCAGTATCCTCGTCTTTCTGAACTGATTTATGTGAAAATATATTATATATGTGAAGATTTGCTTGTTTTTCTTCTGTAATAAAATTGTGTTCTTTTGTTAAAAAAGACACTTGCAGGCTTGTTTAAATATGTTCAATATTTACCCACCATGGTAACCACCTGCAAAATTAATCTTATAGTCTAACAAGGCAAGTTTTACCCTGGGATCTGATTGGTCTAGTATACATACACAAGCTCCATGATTCACTAAAGTTACGAAATAAGTATGAAGTCAAATTTTAGTATCAAGAAAGGTTGGGATTGTTATTTTATTATTTATTGCACTGTTGCTGACTTGAGTTTTTACAGTCATCAACTATTTAAAACTGACACTCGAGATCTGGTCCTGAAGTATGATAACCACAAAATAATGTGTCACAGAATTCTGAAAGTGGTACAATTACATTGAAGGTCATTACAGTAGGCTATGAAAGACTTTACACTTGTTTTATGTTTAATTTTTTTAAGACTTCAATTTGAGATAGCTGCAGCATTCTTGGAAAGTTAAAGCTTGTTTAACTGTAGTTTCTTAGAACCAATATCACTGACAGGGAGATTTTTATTTTTATTTAAGACAATAGAATCCATTGACTCTGGAAAACTCTTCCTTCATGCGTACTTTGTTGACCTAGATGGCTCAATTAAAACATTGCGTTACTATGCTGGCTGGGCTGACAAAATCCAAGGACGTACTATCCCTGTGGGTAAGGTTTTATTTATGACCATTAATTGTGTTGAATTAATGTTTTCATCTGCCCTTGAAATAAACACTGTGGGAATTTTCTAATATTGTGAGAATGTCTTACAAGAATGTTTATTTTTGGCCAAATTATTCTAATCTCAAACTTTTCAGAACCAGAAACAAAATTATCTTGTCTGTTACTCCCAGTACAGGTCTTAAACTTCACTAATCCTTGAACAACTGTGTTAGAAAGAACAGCTATTTAAATATATGAATGGGCAATTAAAAGTAAATTATTAATAAGTCATTCCCAAAATGCAACTAAGGTCATTCTTTATTGCAGATCTTTTGCATTGACCATTTTCTTCACATCTAAAATGCTATGACATTGGCAAGAAATCAATGTATTGAATCATAAGCACAAATATTAACTCCAGTGGAAGTGAGCTTTTTTCATACATGAGCATAAATGGTAAAAATTTGGTAAAACTATTCGCATTTGAGGGGCATCACAGTGGAATCCAATTCCGTATTTATCAAAATTACATACTAGTGCATTTTACAACCTAGATGATTTGGAATGCCACCCACCCAGAAATTGTACTTCACCCACTACCCTCTCAACCTCAGTATTTAACACACTAGAGACTAGAAACTCAGTCTATCGGTAATTCATTTGGCAGTGAGAGCTGTCAGTAAGTAGTGTCTTATCAAAAAATAATCTTTTATATCTCTAGCAGTCTATAAACAGGTTGTTGACTAAGAATAGGACATGTCCACTGCAGAGATTTACATCTGATTTACAATATACATTGAGCTGCATATACATGCATTAGATTTCCAAAAGTGAGCAGTAGACATTCATTTTCCTTGGCTCCAAAATGTTTAATATCTCTGCAATTTTAAGCTTATAGATCAATTATACTTTTACAGTTTGTTATCTTAATGCAACTGCATGGTACTCGGTGAAGTAAATTCAACTGAAGTCTGGGAAGAATGTGGGGAAGACTTGAATTCTTTGCTCTCACATAGCCATAGTACAACTACAAATGCTGTTTTTTGTTTTAACAATTCCAAGGCAATTGGTTTCCTAGCTACTTCTTAACTTCATTTTAAAACTGTTTTATGTTGGCATAGAGCTGACTGCCCATTGATCCTTATTAAAAATTCAGCAAACTTGATTTAATTCTGTTCTCTGCTGATACTGAACAACTTCTTGTAGTATAACAGTACCCTCTTAAAAAGTCTAGTGGTGGTTTAAATTAAAATGTTCCCTCTCTTTGTCAAGAAGAGAATTTTCAAAAGATAGTTTGCAGAAGAATCTGATAAATTCCAGAGAGGCCAATGGATAGGCAAAAGGAAATTAAATTAAACATCAAATATAATAAATTAATAAATATATGCTTATCAACCTTACAAATAATTTCTAGTCCCTGGAATGAAAGCACAGATTGTTCCTAGTGCTGAGTTGACTTGAAATAAATCAACTGAGACAGACCTGGAGAGACTCAAGCTTAATTAATTACTTTTCAATATTAATAATGGCTTTATTGTTTGTCTTTAAAGATAACTTGGCAATACAAATTTTAACTTATAGTATAAAGTAGGGAGTAAATTGCATTTATAAAGTTTCAAATTAGAGGAAGTCGTTGCTGGAAAAATTACTTTTGATCAATTGTGGATCCAGAGTATTCTTTTAAACAGTGAGGCATCCACAGTATGCTTCATACAATGAGGACTCCATAGTATTCTCCTATACGATGAATAATAATGTTCCTCCTTACTGTGGGAAGGTCTATGATGTTTTTCCATACAATGAGAGATAGTTATTTTTAACCATACAGCGAGTGATCCACACTGTTTCTTGTGATACATTGTGGATCCTTCATTATAATAATGAACACAGTGGATTCTTCATTATCTCAAGAAACAGTGTGGATCACTCACTGTATGGTTAAAAATAACTAAACCTCATTGTATGGAAAAACACCATTAGCCTTTCCATAAAAAACGAAAGAACTGCAGATGCTATAAATCAGGAACTAAAACAGAAGTTGCTGGAAGCTCAGTTGGCCTGGCAGCATCTGTGGAGAAAAAAAATCAGAGTTTACGTTTCGAGTCCAGTGACCCTTCCTTCTGAGGACCCGAAACATTAACACTTTTTTTTTTCTTCACAGACCTGCTGAGCTTCCAGCAACTTCTGTTTTTGTTATAGACCTTCCCATATTGGTGATGTGTTTACAATGGTCCTGTATGTAATAAGGGGCCCAGATAGCCTAAGTGAGTGCGAAGACGTTTGGCAGACGATGTACGGTGTAAGTAAAAGTGAATTTGTCCATTTTTGCAGGAAGATTGAAAAAGCAATAGATTATTTAAATGGAGAGAGATTGCTGAACTTGGTGGCACAGAATCCTGGTACATGAATCACATAATGTTTGTGTGCAGGCACAGCAGCTGATAAGGCAGGTAAATCAAACGTTGCCATTTATTGCAAGGGCAACAGAATAGAAATGATGTTCACTGAAGTTGTACAGAATGTTGGTGAGACCACATCTGGAGTATTGTGTACAGCTCTGGTCTCCATACATGAAAAAAAACTTCAGAAGCAGCTCAGAAAAAGTTCAATCAACTCATTCCTGCGAAGAATGCCTGATCTTAAGAAGAAAGAGTAGACAGATTAAGCATATGTTCATTGGACTTTAGATTGATGAGAGGAAATCTTACAGAAACAAATAAAATCTTGAGAAGGCTTGATATGGTGGATATGTGGAGGATGTTTCCTTTTATGGGGCAGTGTAGAACTAGGGGACACAGTTTAAGAATAAGATTCTCCTTTTGAAGACAGACGTGATTTTTTTTTCTCTCTCTCAAAAGGTTGTCAGTGTTTAGAAATGTCTTCCACAGAAAGTAGAGGATTTTATGTCTTTGCATTCATTGGAGGCTGATTTAGTTGGTTGTTTGAAAGATGAGGGAGTCAAAAGTATGGGTTACCAACAGGAAAATAGAGTTGAGAACACAGCTGTGTTCATGTTGAATGGTGGAGCAAGCTCAAAGTGTCAGATGGCCCACTCTTGCTCCTAAATCCACACTGTTGCCTCACACTGATGTGTGTGTTATGCTGTCTATTTAATTTGGATGCTGTGTGATTCCTCAAGCATTAGCAAGGAAGCAACAATTTAACTGAGGGAGTGATTTTATTCCTCAGTCCTGGAAAGCCAAGAGGTGCAAAAAAAAACTACCATATTTCTTGGATTTTACATCAAGTTAGTATAACTCCAGTTTGGGCAGAAGCCATGTTCAAAAGTTACTAAATGACTTCCAGAAAAGCTTTTCAACATTTTAAAAGTTTTTAAGCTTTTTCAGTGTTATTGTCAGAGTTAAGTTCCGGTCTATTCTTAACCTAAATATTAGAATATACAATGTTGCTTTTTGTTGCACAGTGGCAATCCTTTGGGTGTCTGCTTCCCACTACATGGGGGCTGTTGTGACACATTTGTCATATAAAACAGAACTTGAACTTTGATTTTAAGATAGGTACTTTAAAATAATCTCCCTTCTAATAATTATTAAAAGCCCTTTGCAATATTAGTGACTGGGTTGATGTTGCTATTAAATTAGCATGCAGATCTATGTGATAGGATTATGTTACACTTTCAAATGCCATTATCACAAGTGCAGAGATTTTGTATGCAGTGTTGGCGGGTCCCTTCTTCTGAGCCAGAAACCCCAGATTCAAGACCCACTGCGTGGCTTGATGGCCATAGAACACAGAACAGTAAATCACAGAAACAGGACCTTTGGCCCATCGTGTCTCTGCCAATCATGTTGTCATTCTAAACTAATTTTACCTGCCTGCTCATGGTCAGTATCTCTTGTCTGCCTGTTCATGTGTCTGTCCAAATGCCTCTTAAACCATTTGAAATAACTGCACAGAGGCCAGTACCCTGTCACCAGGTCACCCTTTATTTACTTGTGCACAGTACACTGGCTGTCACCAGCCAACTTGGAATCAGTTGTCTGAAGTGAAGAGATTCTAATCTCCTGGATATATTGGTCAACAGGGCTTTCCTGATAGACCCAGATTAACAAACACAATCAGTGACCTCGTAGTCAATGAGGTCAACCTGGTTCCAATCACTACAACACTCCACTCACCCCCCACCGCACCCCCCACCCTGCCCCCCACCCCCACTGCCCTCCATGTCCCAGGATGTACGACTGGTCTTTGGCCTGTAGCTTTGTCTGCAACATTTTCGGCCCAAGTCCGGTTCCTCTCATTCAGACTCTGACACGGGTGGCATGTACTAGACAGTAGCCCACCTCGTGGGTCCGGAATGTCCTGGGAGAGTTTCCTCCTCTTCTTCTGGCAGTAACGGTATCAAGACTGCATCCATCTCAGATTCTGAGGTTTACTCAACACTGGAGTGAGGGGGAGAATCTACGGTTTCCAACAAGCCTTCTGTCTGTTCAAAGAGGCCAGGTATGTTTTGCTCCTGCCCCGTTTGTGAGGTATCAGCTTTTAGGTGATCCATGTGCTTGTTCAGGACTGTATCACCTATCTGAACTTTGCAAGTGACAGGACCTTGCCTCAACCTCAACTCATATCCATACAGGGCCATTTCCATGGTTCTGACACCAAACTTTGTCCCCAACTTAAATTATCTCTCTTGCTTAGAGGTGGCATGTGGCTGGCAGTGGCATTCCTGCTGCCGTTTCACCCTCACCCCCCCAGGTCTGGGAATATCAAGTTTAACTTTGTGTGGAGCCTTCTCCCCATCAGCAACTCTGCTGAAGCTATCCCTGTTGTTGCATGTGGGGTGTCTTTGCATTCATTGGAGGCTGATTTAGTTGGTTGTTTGAAAGATGAGGGAGTCAAAAGTATGGGTTACCAACAGGAAAATAGAGTTGAGAACACAGCCGTGTTCATGTTGAATGGTGGAGCAAGCTCAAAGTGTCAGATGGCCTACTCTTGCTCCTAAATCCACACTGTTGCCTCATACCGATGTGTGTGTTATGCTGTCGATTATGCTAATCGAATGGGAACAGCGATAATTTGGTATCAATTGACGCTGTAGGCTGCTGCTTTAAGCCTTTCCTTCAATGTTTGGCCTGCTTTGTCTGGTAGACAATTGGACAATGGAGATAGTATGGAGCTTCCCTTAAGTGCTGAATGCCTTTGGACTTTCGGAAATATTCAAATTCCCTGCTGGCGAATGATGTCCCATTATCGTGACTAATACTTCCGGAAGTCCGTGTATCACAAATGATGCACGCAGCTTCTCAGTTTCGGAGTTTGCTGAATGAACTTTATGCGCGTCCAACCACTTTGAATGGGCATCCACAATGACCAGGAGCACTGAATCCATGAATGGACCCCCAGCATAGTCGACATGCAACCAAGTCCAGGATTTTCCTAGTCATTTCCATGAATGTGGGGACACTGCTGGTGGAAATTTTTGTCCTTCTTGGCACTCTGGGCATTGCCCCACCAACGGGGCTATGTTGGCATCCAACCCCAGCCACCAGACATAGCTTCTTGCTGGAACCTTCATCTTGAAAACCCCTGGATGACCCTGGTGGAGTTCAGCAGGATCTGGCGGTGACCTTTACTTGGGACAATCACCCTTGCTTCCCATGGTAATATGCTGTCCTTTACAGTGATCTGGTCTCACTGGGTACAGAAAGATTTCAATCTGGGTTGCGATATTCCCCATTACCATCAGCTGATTTAATTCTGCCAGCCCAGGATATTTGTGTCCATAGTCAGATATTGTCAGCGGTGACGGGAAGGGTGTCCGGGAAGTTTAAAACCAAAGCGGATGCTTCCAGGAACGGACGACCGGAGGTGGCTCAGGGCATCCACATTAGCCACTTCGCTTCCTGGACGGTGTTCTAACTTGTACACATTGAGTATAAGGACCCAACACCAAATTCTACCAGAAGTCACGGCAAAACCATCTTGTCTTCCTTTAGTAGCCCTAGCAGGGGTTTGTGATCTGTTGTTATGATAAATTCCTGTTTGTAAAGATACTGGTGGAACTTCTTCACACCAGAGATGCCCGCCAAACCTTCCTTCTCTATCTGGGCATAGTTGTATTCGGCATCAGCTAAAGTCCGAGAAGTGTAAGCTATCGGGTGTTCCTCTCCATTGGGCCACCGATGAACCAACACTACCCCAATACTGTACTGGGAGGCGTCGCATGCCAACACTACTTTTCGCTTTGGATTGTAGTGGACCAGCACCTTAGATGACGACAGCTGCTTTTTCATTTTCCTAAAGGCTGCTTCTTGGCTACGTGACAATTTCCAAGACTGACCCTTTTTCAGCAGCAGGTGTAAGGGTGCTAAGATGGAGGCCAGGTTACGTATGAACTTTCTTTAATAATTCACTAACCCAAGGACAGACCTAAGCTCCGGTACAGGCATCGGAGCTGGGGTTCCTTTGATCGCCCTCCCTTTCTCTTCCAACAGCTGGGGTCCGGTTTTGTCAACTCTGTAACCCAATTTGGCCACTTGGGGTGCGTGGAACACACTTTTTTCTCTTCCAAAGCGTACGCCTGCCTGGGAGAAACATGTAAGCACTATGTCCAGGTTCTCCAAGTGCTCTTTTTTGGTCTTCCCGGCTATTAGTACGTCATCTAGATAAATGGCGACCTGGGGTAGCTCTTGTAAAATGTTCTTCGTGGTCCACTGGGAAAGGGCGCAAGCTGATAATACCCCAAATGGCAGTCTTGTATGTTGGTATAAACCCTTTTGGGTATTAACTGCAGCGTACTTCTGGGACTCCTCATCTAGTCACACTTACAGGAAGGCTTGGCTCATGTCCAGCTTTGTAAAGGAAAGCCACCGCCCCCCGCCCGACAACTTTGCAAACAAGTCCTCTATGTGAGGGATCGGGTATTTATCCAGCTAGGAGAGGAGGTTTACCATTTGCTTAAAATCACCACAAAGCCAAGCTGAGTGATCAGGCTTCACAATCGGTATGGCCGGTGCTGCTCATTCTGCAAACTGGACTGGTTTGATGATTCTTTCGCTCTCTAGCCTCCCTGTTTCTACCTCTACTTTTTCCCCACAAGGCAAATGACATAGGGCAGGGCATGAAGAAATCGTAGAATTGCTTCTTTATCAAAGTTTAAAGTGGCTTTGGCCCCTTTGATAGTGCCAAGCCCTTCCTGAAATACTGCTGGATATTTCACTAGGACTTCACTGAGGTAACCTTTTACTAATTGAAAAATTGAGCCAACCCAGGTGAATCTCTCTCAACCAATTCCACCCCAATAGGCTTGGGCCTGAGCCTTTTACTACAGTCAGTGGTAAATGCACCAACTGCTTCTCATAGGAGACTGGGACCAAAGCCATACCATTAATTTGCAACGGTTCCCCAGTGTATGTTCTCAGACTGGCTGTGGTCTTGTGCAAACTTAAGGGTTAGAGCCCCGAGCAAATCTGGTTAAAGACAGATTCTGCAACCATAGATATAGCTACACCGGTATCAACCTCCATAGGAACTGGATGACCTTTTAACTGCGCATTAATTTTAAATCGGTTCCAATTTAGATGTCACTAAGCAATTGAATTGTGCCCTACTATATGGAGGAGGACTTTCCAAGATGTGCACTCTCCTGGATACCGGCCTACAAGTTTTCTTACTCAAGTCAGGCCTTGTAGTCTGTGGCAAGTCCACATACTGACAGCAACTACAATAGCTTGCTTGCCCAGATCCTGAAACTTTTTAGTCACTTGGCCGAAGCTCAGCTCTGTTGAAGGATACTGCTATGGGCAGGCATAGGGCCCCTTTGCTCAGGACATGCCCTTCCTGAGGCTCTGCAATTGCCTACGTTCAAGTGGTGTTCCCCAAGTTCAGTTGGAGAGATGAGGGAGTCCACTTCCAATTGGATGTCCTGTAGCTACCAGGCTCTACTTGCTGCATTTTCTAATGACAATGCCACTTGTAGTGCCTGTTTGAAGTCCAGCTGGGCTCAGCATCTCATTCAGTGTCAACCCAAAACCACATGCCTCTGTCAGTTGTCTCAACCTCGTCAAAAATCCCAATACAGATTCCCCCAGTTCTCTAACAGCTGAATAAAACCAATAGTGTCTCAGAATTAAAGGAGATTTGGGGTCGTAATATTCCTCAACCAACTCCTTCAACTCTTGGAAGGTTTTAGTGTCTGGTGCCTCTGGGATAGTTAAGCCCCTTATAACTGAGATTGCTGCAAGTCTACAAGCAGTCAGAAGGATTAATTGTTGCTTTTCATCTGCCTCAATGCCATTTTCCTAGAAAAAATATTGCATTCTTTCCACATACTGGGCACAGTCTTCAACAGCAGGATCAAATAAGTCAAGCTTCCTAAATAAAGGCATGATGCCAGAAATGCTCACCCCAACGCTAAGATGATTGTTGCAAATGAATGCTCTTGAGGCACATCTTGTTTTCTCCTATCGTCACTGAAATATCTGCACAGAGGCCGGTATCGCATCACCAAGTGACCCTTCATTTAGTTGTGCACAGTATGTTGCCTGTGGCCAGTCGCCTGAACTGAGGAGATTCTAATCTCCTGGATATATTGGTCAACCAGGGCTTTCCTCATTGGCCCAGGTTAACAACCCCAATCAATGGCCTCGTAGTCAACAAAGTCAGCCTGGTTCCAATTACTACATTGTTGCTCTCATATCTGCTTCTACCATTTCCCATGGCAGCACATTCCAGGCACCTATCATTCTCTGCATAAAAAAAACTTGCCTTGCACATCTCCATTAAACTTCTCCCTCTCGCATGAAACCTATGCCCCCTAGTATTTGGCAATTCTTCACCTGGGAAAAAGACTGTAACTATCCACCCCATCTATGCCTCTCATAATTGTATACACTCCTATCAGGTCGCCCCTCAGCCTCTGATCCTCCAGCAAAAACAATCCAAGTCTATCCAACTTCTCTTATAACTAATACACACCATGGAAGGAAAAATGGCGAAACAGGTTGATTACCAAATACTTCTAATGCCAGGTAGTAAGAGTGAGATAGTTGCATGGTCAGCCATGCCTGACACATAATGGCACTCCTCAAGTTACAGCCTGTGGTGATAGCTTGTGACTTGTTTCAGGAAAATCTAGCCATGGAAACAAATGTATATGTGCTTTGTCTGTCTGAAATGATACTCAGTGTGGGAAGAGAGGAAAAAGAATATCACAAGCACGGTGGCTCATTGGTTAGCACTGCTGCCTCACAGTGCCAGGGACCCAAGCTCAATTCCACCCACAGGTGACTGTCTGTCTGTGTGGACTTGGCACGTTCTCTCCGTGTCTGCATGGATTTCCTCTGGGTGCTCCAGCTTCCTCCCACAGTCCAAAGACGTGCAGATTAGGTGGATTGGCCGTGCTAAATTGCCCATAGTGCCAGGGTTGTGTAGGTTAGGTGGATTAGCCATGGGAAATGCAGGATTACAGGGATTAAGTTTAGGGGGTATGGGTCTGGGTGGGGTGCTCTTCAGAGGGTTGGTGCAAATTTGATGGGTTGAATGGCCTGCTTCCACACTGTAGGGTATCTATGTTCTAAGCATAGAATTCCAAACTGAAGAGTTTATTTCAAATGTGTGAACTAGTGGCACATTTAATGCACATTCTGACAAATGTAGTTCTATTGTCTGTACTAATTTAAAAATGCAGTTATGCTGCATAACTATCCAAATGGTTGTTTAAGGTAAATAATTGAATTAATTTCTTATTTTGTATCAAGATGGAGATTATCTCACCTTTACAAGACATGAACCAATTGGTGTTTGTGGACAAATTATACCTGTAAGTAACATTTGTAGTTGGAATTTATTTTGCCAAGATTCCTGAAGAGTATTGTGAGGAATTTCACTTCCACTTACCTGAGTCTGAAATAGAAAATAGTCACCTTTATAGGGGACTGCAAACCAGTGCTGTTTTTTTTTAAGAATTCTGTACTTTCACTTCAGGGAGCACTTCATCAAAAACAAATTGCAACACATTCATTAATGATTTAGTGTGCAGCTGAATATTCAATCAGCACATAATCATTTATTGTTTTGTAAATTTCAGCGAAATCACAGATCATTGAATTATGTAATATGGTTAGCAGGTAACAGAATTAAAGATGTGCATGAATGAGTTGAAGAGTAAATATATTAACAATTAATGTTTGATACTTCAAAGAATACAGTAAATTGTATTTGAACTTATATTCACGCATGAACAATTTCGAGTGAATATAAAAGCTAATTTGCATTAATCAAATACAAGTTCATTTGGATTCATTATTAACTGACTGATAAATATCATGGCCAAGAGAAACATTAGTTAAAAGGTTTTTGGCATAACAAAACCATCATTTATAAGCAATTTTATTCATATTAGGGTAGGAATTTTGCTGATCATTTTGTGTGTCAACATATAAATTTATTTGTGAAGCTTTTGTCTGCTTAGACAAAATTATTTCTTTCTGTTTTTATTTCAGTAACTAAGGTTTTGTACCTAGGTATTTTGTACCTAAGATGGCGCTGTGTGTGGCGACATTGCACACTTTTTGCTGTACTCTTGGGCCCTGTGCTTGAGTACACATGACAATAAAACCTAAATTTAAATCTAATATTTCCAGTAAAATGTTCATTTCAAACATAAGGTAAATTCAATGATTCCATTTTTGCAACAAAAATGCACTTAAAGGGCCTGATTTTACGCCAACCTTGGTAGTGGGTTTAAAGATGTGGAGGTGGAGGGTTTTTTTTGCAGGGGTGGTACAGGAAATGGCGTTGGTGCTTCTAAAAAAAAGTGGCAGCTCTACCTGTCAACTACTCACCCACTCCAACCATATTACAATATTGCAAGCAGTAGGGGTGACATCAAGTGTCTAATGGGCTAATTAATGCCCTTAAGAGTCCAATTATTTCCTACTTAAGGACTTCATCCCACTGATAATTCTAGCACAAAGTTCTGGAGAGCTTTTGGTGTTTGACCATCTCTTTGAGGTGTGATATACTGTTCCTGAGGGACAGGAATCCTGCCTCAGACCGATTTAACCCTCAGCTGGCTATGGGGCAGTCATTCAGAGGTAGTAAGAACTGCTGATGCTGGAGTTTGAGATAACACAGTGTGGAGCTAGGGGGACACAGCAGGCTAGGCAGCATCAGAGGAGCAGGAAAGCTGATGTTTTGGGTCAGGACCCTTCTTCAGGGGAGGGGAAGGGGGCTCTCAAATAAATAAAGAGAGGGGGGGTCAGGCTGGGGAAGGTAGGTAAGATGGTGATAGGTGAATGCCGAAGGTAGTGGTGGGGATTGGTCAGTGAGGTGGGAGGAGCGGATAGGTGGGAGAGAAGACAGACAGGTCAAGGAGACGGGGATGAGAGGGATGAGGCCAGGGGTGGGGAGATTTTGAAGCTAGT
This sequence comes from Rhincodon typus, assembly GCF_021869965.1. Lineage (NCBI taxonomy): Eukaryota > Metazoa > Chordata > Chondrichthyes > Orectolobiformes > Rhincodontidae > Rhincodon > Rhincodon typus. The sequence goes on from NC_063334.1 coordinate 63,213,867, forward strand.
AAAGCCCACATTGAGACCATTGGGTTGTAGGCTCCCAAGGTGGAATATTGTTTTTCTTAGCGGACCTTTTGTTAGGATACAAGAAATTTAATATTTCATAAAATTCAGCTCAAAGGGATTGTGGAACATAGACTTTTTCTACCGCCTGTCTTTGACTACACTCCATTTTAACTCACTTGAGTGCCAAGTGCACAGGAGTGTTAATTTTGCAATTACATATTATATTTTCATTGAAATTTCCTGTCCAGCAATTTCAATGACCTACTTATGATATTGCTAAACATATATAGAAAATTCTTATCCTAGTATGATGCATGAATATTATTATGCTGTAATCATAATAACTATGTCCATAAAACTAATGATAATCTTCAACAAAATCTGATGTGATTAATGCAACTTTTTTTTGTCTCTCTAGTGGAACTTTCCACTTCTGATGTTTACTTGGAAACTTGCTCCTGCACTTTGCTGTGGCAACACAGTAGTTATTAAACCAGCAGAGCAAACCCCACTCACTGCACTCTACATGGGAGCTTTAGTCAAAGAGGTAATTCATTAAACATAAGAGTTATAAACTTGTAATTTATTGATGTATCTTACTAAACCTATTTTTATGCAACTGTAAGTTCACATCCACCATGTAACAGTGTCAAAAGTATCTAATGAAATCTAGTCCCAATTGATAAAGGAGGAAACTAAAGATTCATGAAAACTCGTTATAATGTTTGGATCTGAATAAGGCTCAGCAACTGAGATAAAATGTGATAGAAGTGAAATACATTGCCTTTGCTTTCTGGGTGTAAAATGAGTGAAGAAATTTCTAATTCAAGAGAGAAATACACGTGTTTAGGTTGAGCTGTTGTGGGGGGTTTTCCTGTACTAGCTCAAAACATAATTTCAGAGCCTTGGAGTATGCTAATAAGGAACCTAATGCTTCTTGTAGGACACAAACCAGAAATTGATTTGCCAAGAATGCAAGAGACAGCTCCACATTAAATCTGGCCACTGCTGACCACTGTTCATCACCTCCTGGTTTCCCCAAATTCTTCTGCCCTATGTGGAAGTCTCAGTAAGCTGCTCTAGCTAACATACATGTAAACTAAAGCAAAACATGTAGAAAATATTAAATCAAAGCAAAAAAAAGGGCTGAAAAAGGTAGCAACTATGGTGAGAGAAACAGTTAAACTTTTGAGTGGAATATGAGTCTTCATCAGAAAAGTTCAAGTAAGAGTCATATTTGACTCAAAATATTAACTCTGTTACTCTCTCTATTTAAAGAAATAGTTCTGTCTCTCCATGATATCCACAGATCTGCCAAGTTTGGCATGTTCTGTTTTTTATTATTGCTAGTCCACATGACTGGCAGCCACAATTAGCATTTATCCTAATGAAGGCTGTGGACCAATGTGCTGTACTCCTGCTATTAGATGTTATATCCAGATCATTCCCCCATCACCACCTCCCCAGTATAAATACAATCCAATTTTTAAGTCGGTTTTTGGGAAACATTGATCTCTAATATACTTATATTGTGCTTGGGCATTTAATCGAATTTAAATAGTCTATTATTTTCATTCTTTCTGCAACATTATAGCCCAGGTTAAAAATCTTATACCCTTTTCTGGCTCACTTAGTATCAGCTACTGTATTTCCTTTTGTTTTGATTATAAATGGTTAAATGCAGCAGTTAAAATGGCTTTTATAAGTCACAGCAAGTAAATTATTTACTAGAACTCTAGACATCGACCTGAAATTGGTTGATCATTTTTCTTTCACTTGATGCTGAAGGGCTAGATCATGTCAAGCTTGAGTTGATACCCTTAGGCACATGGTGAATAGATACCATGAAGGATGCAAAGTCTTCCTGCTTTACTGATTTTTGAATTTAACTATTAATCTGGAGTGAGCATTCTGTTTAGAAGTATGATTGTTCAGTTGCACAATGCTACTAAAATGAAAATTCTCAGCACCCTTTCCAAGTTGTGCTGAGATTCCTTTGAGTATGGATAAAGGGAAACATTTAAATTCCTCCTTACTTTAGCAACTTGTTATGACATAGTTCCTATTTGTTCAAAACGTAAGGAGACCAGTAAGTTAGTACTTTTTGCTGACTGAAAATTAAACATTAACTTCAACACGAAAAGTGCTTTGAATTTTTTTAGACAAGATCAGTCAAATGATCACAGCAATGCTGTTCTTTGTTTCTTTATCCAATTTAAAACATTATTGGGTTGATAGTTCTGCAGATCATTAAACGTTTGTCAAATGTCCTAAAAAAATTACAATTCCAACGAGAATAGCTGAGTTGCTGAGACCATGTGGACAAAATTCTACCAAGTTTAAAGGAAATTAGATAATTAAATTAGTTAATTAAGAAGTCACCTCTATATGATGCCAAGTTTGGATTTTAAAATATAGATTGTAATGGATAAATCTGTTGCTTTTTATTATGCAATGCGCTGATAGTGGATGACCCATGTGTATGGCCAGTAGATTGTCAATAAAACTGGACCGCTTCCAATTTTTTTTCATTTTTATGAGGGCATGGAGCTGGTTAGGTCATCATCTACTACCCATCTCTATTGCTCCCAAGGTGGCGGTGGTGAGCTGCATTCTTAAATTAATGCAAGTCTCGGGGTCTGGGCCACCCGCAATGCTGTTAGCAAGGGAGTTCCAAGATTTTGACCCAGTGACAATGAAGGAATGGTGATATCATTTCAACTCAGGATAGTGCCTAAAATAGAGGAGAACTTAGTGATGGTGCTCTCATGCATCTGCTTCCCATAACTTTCTAGATTGTTGCCTGTTTAGAAGATGCTGTTGAAGGAAACTTGATGAATTTCTGTTTTGTCAGGAGATGAAAAAACTTTAAAGATTTCAAAGGCAATTTTTATACAAAAGCTATATGAAGCCATTTTTTTTAAAAGAAATGCGGGCATATTATGTAAATTTGAAAGGAAAATTAATCATTTTATAACATTAACACAGCTTTATTTTTCTCTTTTGTTTATTGATGAATTTAGGACTAACAATTGTAGAAATCTGTCTTTTGCAACGTAATTACTAAATCCTGTTTTAATCATATAATCCTATGGAGCTTGGACAGACTATTCAAAGCTGAACTTTATGTCAGCCAATCTTCTCCCTTTCCTAACTGCCCTGCTACCTCAATGCACCAGTTTGGCACTCATGGTCACTACCTGCACCCCAATAAGACAAAGGATTCAACGAAACCATTAACCATGTGGCAATAACAGTTGATGAGAAATAGATGCTGTCTACCTGCCAATGGTAAATTGTAAACTTATTGTTGCAATTAAAAACAAACCTACACTTGATGGTCAGAAGCATATTTCTTGCCGTACACTAAAGAAAATGGAACATAATTCCAAATTATTATTGCAACATTATTAAACTATATTGAATTATAAAATCATGATTATACTTCCTTCTTCAAATCACAAATATATCAATGTGGACTAAACAAACTTGAAATGTTGCCTTAGCCATAGATTACAACTGAGTGCATTAGGTGAGAAATCTGATTTATTATAATTTGTTATTTTCCCTAGACTGTTACATCTTTATTTTCCATTATTGATTGTGTCTGGAATATGCAGTTTGTGCCATTTTACCATTTATGTTAACTTTGAAAGTGTCTACAAAATAAAAATAAAGTATTCCAACTAAAATCAGATCCAAAAGTCCTCATCACAATAGCCAATCACTCTAATGACATCAGAAAACTGGCCGGTCCAGAGGAACCTGCTTCATTTTTGCCTAAGTTGCCAGTAATTCTGTGCCTTTAATAACAAAGATTGATGGTAGGAAATTTACAAACAAACATGAAAGAAAATACAGGAAAGGTTTAGCTGATATGATGACTCAGAATGCCACCCTTCCAGCAGCTAGCCATGTAATCACCTGGGAGAGATATTAAAAAAAAAACAGCCATGTTGGGAGTAGATAAACTGGAAAAAATATTTTTGATCTCCTTTGGGCCTCTAAACTAGTCCAGGGGAGTAGGGTCATAGAGTAATAGAGTAATAAAGCATGGAAACAGGCCCTTCGTCCCAAACAGGTCGATGCTGACCATGGTGCCCACTCAGCTAGTTTCCATGTACCTATCCAAATGTTTTTTTCAAATGTTGCTATTGTACCTGCCTCAACCACTTTCTCTGGCAGCCCATTCCATATACAGACCACTCGCTGCTGGAGAAGTTGCCCCTTCTTAAATCTTTCCCCTCTCACCTTAAACCTATGCCCTCTAGTTTTCAATTCCCCATCCCTGGGAAAAAGGCTACATGCATTCATCCTATCTATGCCCCTCATGATCTTATATACCTCAATAAGGTCACTCCTCATTCTCCTACTTTCAAAGGAATAAAGTCCTATCCTGGCTGACCTCTCCTTATAACTCAGGCCTACTAGTCCTGGCAACGTTCTGGTAAATTTTCTTTGCACACTTCCCAGGTTAATTATGCCTTTCCTATAACAGGGTGACCAAAACTGAACTCATTCTGAGGAGGGATATCTGGACCCGAAACGTTAACTCTGATTTTTAATTCACAGATGCTGCCAGACGTGCTGAGCTTTTCCAGCAACTTCTTTTTTTATCCCAACTCTTACACTCAATGCCTCGACCGACGAAGGCCAGCATGCTAAATGCCTTCTTCACCTCTCTGTCCACCTGTGACACTGCTTTCAACGAATTATGTATTTGTACTTCTAGGTCCCTCTGTTCCACAACACTCCTTAGGGCCTTACCATTTACTGTATAATTCCAACCTTGGTTTGATTTTCCAAAATGCAACACCTCACACTTATCTATATTGAATTGCATTTGCCAATCCTCAACCCACTTCCCCATCTGACCAAGATCCCTCTGTAGTTTTTGATACCCTTCTTCACTATCAACGAGACCTTCTAATTTTGTATCATCTGCAAACTTACTAATCATGCCTTGTACATTCACATCCAAATCATTTATGTAAATAGCCAATAACAAAGGTCCCAGCACTGACCCTTGTGGCACACCACTAGTCACAGGCCTCCAGTCCAAGAAACAACCTTGTATGTTAACAATGATTCATATTGTTAGTTTATGATCTGCCTTCTCCATTTTGTGACTTCCGCTGAAGCTAGAAATTTATTCAGTTCTCTTTTAAATGATTGCAGTGAATGTACACTCAGCAATTTGACAGTTTGTTACTTAGACCAATTAATCTCTGTGAAAGTAAGAACCACCTGACTTCTGACATAGCTCTCTCTATGAATACTTTATACATGATGATCTCTGGTTCGATCTAACTTAAGTTTATATGTACACAATCTTGTCTCCTCTGAAATTTAAATATCTCTATTAGATAGCCATGGTTTTTAGGCATTTCTGTAATAAATGCAATTAAATTTTTAAGTCTCTCTGGTGTTAGGGTGGGTTTCATTCTAACAGCACTCCTGTAATCTTTTTCAAAGGCCCCTTTTCACCCACTATAATAGACAATCAGCCAAGACAGAGTATTCTGAATTAAAACTGCTGAACTTCATATTAGGTCTTTTATTTATCATTTCTTGCAAAAAGAACAGTAGTGTGCAATAATGCCTCAACTGCTCATCATGCATTAAGAGAAAAGTGATCTTTCTGTGGATCCACCAAGCTCCTATTCATTCTGGTTTAAATTTGTAACCTATTTTGATTTTATTGCCCTAACATATAACTACAGCTTTATATTTAAGTAAGTTTGTAATTGTCCTCCACTTTTAGAGTCATAGTCATAGAGTCATAAAGTTGTACAGCACAGAAACAGACCCTTCGGTCCATCTAGTCCATGCTGAGCAGATATCCTAAATCAATCTAGTTCCATTTGCTAGCATTTTGCCCATATTGGTCTAAGCCATTCCCATTCATGTACCCATCAAGATGCCTGTTAAATGTTGAAATTGTATCAGCCTCCACCACCTCCTCTGGCAGCTCATTCCATACACGTACGACCCTCTGCATGAAAAAGTTACCCCTTAGTTCCCTTTTGTATCTTTCCCCTCTCATCTGAAACCTATGCCATCTAGTTTTGGACTCCCTTATCCCGGGAAAAAGATTTTGGTTATTCATCCTTTCCATGCCCTTCATGATTTTATAAATGTCTGCAAGGTCACCCATCACCCTGTGACACTCCAGGGAAAAAAGCTTCAGCCTATTCAGCCTCTTCCTATAGTTCAAACCCTCCAACCATCAATTTTATGATTATACATTTATTCTAAGCATCTGATCAATTAGATTACAGCAGTTAGATATCTTTTCTTAACTTTTACTGTTTAAAGTAACTTACCATCTAATGAACACAATGCATCCTCAACAATTCATTGTACCTATTGAATATTAACTCATTATCTTTTGCTTTAGGCAGGATTTCCTCCTGGAGTGGTGAATATTGTACCAGGATATGGATGCACTGCCGGAGCAACTATAACCAGTCATATGGACATAGATAAAGTAGCTTTCACTGGTTCTACTGAGGTACTCTGAACTAAACATGATTCTTTTGCAAAACTGTGTAGACCTCAAACCAATTTAGAGGGCTTTTTTGAGATTATGTTAGTAATTATTGCTTTTGTCAAATCATATATTTCAAGAGAAATGTATCTATATTTGAAGCCTCTGATGTTGGAAATTGTTTGTGCTAATACACTTCAGTACATTCAACATAGGATAAATGTTTCACTCATTTCTATAAATTAAAACAGCATTCCAAACTTTAAACTTTAAATCCCAGCAGGCAAATGTGAAGCACCTCAGCTAATTGTTAAAGAAGCCACATTCTGATTGGAAAGCTTCAAATACATTTCCCACCAACGTTATTAGAGAATGGGACTTAAAGGCACTGAAATTCTGTGAAGTTCTTTCATCTCCTGTAAATTCAGTAGATAATCAGAGAATCGATCCAACTATCTCAAATTATCTGTAGACTCACTTCTGTCTTTCCCAATTTGGCTATTAGGGATTGAACCAAAATCACATATGTTAATATTAAACAGTGCACTCTCTGTTCTTGTTGTGCTTGCAATACCATATGCATTGGTCAGGTGAACTTGTAGTTTATCTCTGTGTGGGCATATTGTAGCAAGAATCATTTCTCCTATAACAGGAAAAAAGGTGATATGTTTATGGAAGCATGTGGTGTTTTCATGGTCCTATAGGAAAACAATGGACTGAATGTTTCCACTTTTTGGCAAAGTGTTTTTGGTGACTGGACTGTCATGCCCATATCAACATTTCTTTTCACTCTTCCTCTCACTGATTTATGATTGGTCCCTTCAATGCCAGGTTTATGGAATCAGGAGAAGAAGAGGAAGAAGTGTTTGCTGCCGCTGTGATCTTGCAATGCTTAGGCCACTGGTGCCATATTTAAACCACAGCTACTCACCACTTTGGATGCTGCAAGCTAGGAAGTAACCCTCACACTATGGTATTCCTACATTATCCCAAAGAAATTGGCCCAGAAAGGGAAGTGGATCCCCACATTGTGAACAGTGATCTTAAGGAGCTAGTGGTAGAGAGCTGAACCACCTTCTTTCCTGCTGACTGTAAAAGGAGACCACATCACCAGATTCAATTAGAGATAGTAGGAACTGCCGATGCTGGAGAATCTGAGATGACAAGGTGTAGAGCTGGATGAACACAGCAGGCCAAGCAGCATCAGAGGAGCAGGAAAGCTGACATTTCGGGTCGAGACCCTCATTATACCAGATTCAACTAGACTGGATTGAGATAGATTGCAGGGTTAGTGCTGTATCCCGGGTTAAATGCAGTGCCTGGCAGTACAAGGAGAAAGGGAATTATCTTCTGTGCAACACAAGGGTAAGTGCCATTATTTTTTATTTGCTACCTCATACACAGTGCCATCGATTATTTTAACTGTGCCAGTGCATACAACTCTCACCAAGGCACAAATTACACTATCACATGCATCATGTCCGCTCAATGGCTCTCAGGCACCTCAGCCTCCTAAATAACTAACACTTCCTGTCCTCTATGTTTCCTATTCCCTCATTTGGAACACATCATCGTTGTTCCTGCTCCTGCATCACCATTGATGGGTCTACCATCCACTTCCAGCATCCTCAATCTTGGTTTTTGCCTCATCGCAGGAAAAGTTCTCATAACTAGGCCAAGAGGCTGAAGATGAGCATGGGGTTTGCATTGGAACAGGACGTTCCAGCTGGAGTTTGTCCGCTCCACCTGTTTTTCTTCTTCTTTTCTTCTCTTTTTTCTTTTTCTTAGTGTTTTTTTACTTCTCTCCTGGCCTCTGATGATTTCCAGCCTCTGGTAACGAATCCTGGTTTCTGGCGATGACTCCCAGCCTTCAGCGACAATTCCAGGCCTCTGACAACTCCCGGCGGCCTCCCAGCATGGCGCAGTGACCTTCTGGCTTGGCGTGTCGATCTCCCGGAATGGCGACCTCCTGGCCAGGCATAGCGGTCTCCCCACCTCTTGTAGTGGCTGTCCAGGGCAGCCTCTCAGCCCAGCATGATGCCCTCTCAGCCCGGCATGGTGCCCTCCCGGCCCGGCGTGACAGTCTGAAGCGATCTCCCAGCCTCATGATCCTCAAGGTGAAGCCCAGCGTGATTTGGAGCCAGAGCCCGATGCAGACTGGAGGCTAGGTGCCAACATGGTCTGTTGTTGTGAACTTTTATTTCTGCACCACTGAACATTTTATTTCTCTACTGTCTAAGATCTTGTAACTGAAGAAGCTGTACCTAGATACCTAAGATAGCGCTGTAACTGGCAATGTATAAAGTTTTCACTAAACTCATTGAGTGTATGTGAAATAAAGCTAATTCAATTCAATTAAGGCTGTTCACCTATATGTGGAGAAGATGGTTGTCTTGACTGGTGGAAGATTTGACTACTCCTATAGGGACACAACCTCTATGTGTAACCTCGTAATGAGCTTCCTTCTGCTGTGCTCTGCTACTTTCTCATTAATGGGGGTGCTAACTCATTCATAACCTGCACAAACTTTTATCCCTTTACACTTTGAATGTCTAGCAACATCCAGTTAACCTCCCTGAAGAAGAAGCCAACCTGGGAGGTTCTCAGCTCCACCTCCACCTCTGAAGGGGGATTCACTCAACCAACAGAGGATGAACTGTTGAGGCTTTCACCTGTACCCTTCACAAACACAGAGACTTTCATCTCTGTGAGTTCTCTAACTAGATTAGACTGAGGAGCACAATCTGGTGAATAATTCATTAAGGCATCTCTATAGATATTGAAGAAGAAGTGCTGCAGATCACTAGAATTAGAGGACTGCCAGGGACCAGGTACCTGCTTACCCCCAAGCAGATGATGAGCCCATGGTCATAGCTATGAATCACATAATCAAAGTTTACAGACAAGCATGGAAGTAGCAGGTGGATTTGTCAGAGGCAGTCGGCCAACTGGAACAAAGGATGGAGGAGTCCATTAAAATTATCGGTTCCACACTAGCTCCCACCTGCACGCATCTGGCTACTATCATGAAGAGCCAGGTCCAGCACGCTCAGTGTCTGCTTGTGCACAGACCTGTACTCCATCACTTCAGTCAAAGGTGTTAAGTATCTAGGTGTCCCTTTCTCTCAGAGAAACAGTATGGTGCCAGCAGGGAGCATGAGCTACAAAAGTCTTCCAGAAGCTTCCTTTCCTGGCTATCAATCTCCCCTCTAAAATCTGCAGAAGTCCAAGTTGAGGAGGGGGAAATCAGCGTTTGATTCACTTTCAAGCACTTTCAGCAGGCTTGGGCCCTCTAGGCCCAAACCCACCAGGGGACCACTATCCAAGTCTTCCAGGACAACAGGGCCAACTAGAGAGCAGGCTGTCCCCAAACCAAACATCCCAGGGATGAAAGAAGTTCTAATGGCCAAGTATTACTCATCTGTCACAAGCAACCAACTCCTTGACTGTAGATAGCCTCAAATATCAATCTGGACTGCAGCCAAAGTGTTGCACTTTAATGGAGACAACGCTGAGGATACAAGCAGTGTGCAGGGAGTGGTAGGCCCTGCCCTGCCTAAGTCATCCATACTTACACTCACCTTGTACCTCAGGATTGCTCCCTACATGCAGCTTATGCTGAGAGTCAAACACAGAGAAACTCAGGAGCAAAAACATAATTGCTGGAAAAACTCACCAGGTCTGGTAGCATCTGTGGGGAGAGAAACAAAGTTAACGTATTGAATCTGATGACTCTTCACGACTGAAAGATGTTGAAAAATGTGTTTTTAATGCATACTTTTGTAAGAGGCAGAGGAATTGTTGATAGTGGAGAAAGAGAAAAAAGAGATGTAAGATGAGTGTAAATTAAGGTGTGAAATAGCAGGAACGGGTTCTCTTTACTAAGAACAAAGTAAACAAGACACAATCAAGACAAGAATCTTCAGGGGGTGGGGGAGCAGGAGGAGAAGAGAATGTAAGAAAAATGGATAATAGACTAAGTGTGATCAGCTTCAAAAGTTATTGAATTTGATGTTGAGATCTCGAGACTGTAAAATACATAAGCAGAAAATGAGGTGTTTTGCATTGTGCTTTACTGGAACATTGCAACAGGCCCAGGACAGAAATACTAGCATGAGAGCAAGGTGGTTTATTGGAATGGTCAGTAACTGGGAGGTCTGTGTCATTCTATGGACAGAACAGAAGTGTAGTGCAAAGCAGTCATCTTGTCTGTGTTTGGTCTTGCCAACACACAGATCACATTGTGAGCAGTGAATGGAATAGACTAGATTGAATGAAATACAAGTGAAATACAGCTTTACCTGGAAGATGTGTTTGTGACTTTGGAATGTGAGGAGGCAAAAGGGGAATGGGAAATTTCATGGGAAGGTGCTATCATGTGTGGGTGGCCTGGTAGCTCATTGGTTAGCACAGCTGCATCACAGTGCTAGGGTTCAATTCCACTCTCAGGTGACTATCTGTTTGGAGTTTGCACAATCTCCCTATGTCTACGTGGATTCCCTCCAGGTGCTCTGGTTCCCTCTCACAGTCCAAAGACGTGCAGGTTAGTTTGAAATTTCCCTATACTGTCCAGGGATGTGTAAGCTAGATAGATTAGCCATAGGAAATGCAGGGTTACAGCAATGGGTCGGTCTGAGTGGGATGCTCTTCAGAGGGTCAGTGTGGACTCGATGTAATATAACTATAAGATCAGAGCCTGGAATCTGTAGGATTACCATGTACAACAGTGTGTTACATTTCTGCCAAATAAAGTGTTACTTTGAATAAAACCTGAAGAATGTTCTTGACCTTGCCTTCTCCTTGACCAGTCTGTCTTGAGCCCAAACTCATAGTGTGGTATCTTTTATGTGATAAAAGAGGTGTCAATAGAACATCTCATCTGAATGCAGCACCTCCAAGAGTGCATTGCCCCCTCAACCCTGACGTGGAGTATCATTATCGATTTAGTGGGCTTTGAGTCTGGAATCGTGAGTGAGGAGTGAAAGTGCTGCCAATTTACAGACAGCTGATATTCTAATGCAGGAAGAAATTTCATGGACTCATGAGAGCAGCTTTGTCAAGAACAAACTGGGCTTAGCAATAAATGCCAGTGAAGTTTACATCCCATAGAGGAATAAAACATAAGACTTCTCCTTACATCTTTCTGACTCTGTCCAGAGACCTACAATACCTTTATTTTAGCTGCAACATGCCAAATCTTCCCTTTCTGTTTCCAATGCTTTTTCTTTGATCATAATGGAATACTACACTGCACCAGCTTCTACTTGGACTCACAACTGATTCTCCAGTTGACAACACTTGCTGTTTTTTCCCTTGGTATATGCCAAATCGTCTATTATGTTTTCAAAACCCATCAGAAGTGTATCTGCTAACTCATTATTTTCTTTTTGCAGAAGTTGGCATATAACTAAAGGGAAAGTTGAAGATCAAGAGAAAGTCATGCTACATTACAAAACTTGAAACAAATGGAAGATATCACAATTGAATTTGTTGGCAGAAAAACAGCATGCAACATTGCAAATGGCAAGGCCACCCATAATAGGATGTTTGGGGATTTGCTTTTCTTTCCTTTTCTTTTTCAATTCCCTCTCGAACACACTCAGCCTGGTGCTAATTTACCACCTCAAATTTACCATTACTTCTCCTTGTGATTGTATGCCGACCTTCATTCTCCCAACCTTCTTTCTAATTCTTTTGACAACTGCAACCCTGCAAATGCTCCAATTGAGGAGGGCAGTTCTCCCAAATATAGAATCACTTCTTACCTGCCAAGAGCCTGTACAGAAATTGACATCCCATATATGTAAATCTTGAAGTTGGAGGACTCTCAACGCACAAAGTGGGCAGCAACAGGTTCATGCAGAAAGGACAGCCCAGGAGCCAATTCATTGGAGGAACAGCACACATTCCAGTTCTACTGAGGAAGATAACCATGTAATGTTCGGAGGGCCAGGCCTTGATGTATAAAATTGCTCTTTATACGTCAGCAATTCCCAATGTGTTGCACTGCTTCCATGGCAATTTCTTGGAGACATTGAAGGTGCCTGATAAAACTGGGGTGGTTTTCTGGACATGAGAAAAACACCATGCAGTCAATTATAAAGTGTATGGTCATCTCAATGAACATTTTCATGAGTCCATTACTACAATTGTTGGTAGCAGATATCACCGAATAACAATAAAAAAAAATTCCCTAGCAGACCATTTTTTCCCTACCCTGTAATATTTTTAATCTCTTTCTAAGATACTGGCTAAATTACCATGGAACAGACCTGAACTTAAGGTTTTCTCCTCTGTCCTATTAAATGTAGAGAAGTGTGCTGTGATAAATTGTGGTAGAAAAAACACAGGGATGCAAAATAAAGAATATAATTCGAAAGCGGTCATGGGATCAGTGATGCAGAGAGGGCATATGTCTGAATGAATCACTAAGCCTGACAGAATAGAATGAGAAACAAGTTAAGACATATGGGATCCTGGGTCTAAACCTGGGGTAATAGAATATTAAAGCAAGGAAGTTATGATAAAAGTGTATAAATAATTAGTTTGGAAGTATTATATCTAGTTATGAGCACCAGACTTTCGAAAGGAAATGAGGGATTTGAAAAGATGCAGAAAAACTTCAGAGGAATGATTCCAGGAATGAAAAACTTCGATCATTTTGATTGATTAGAGAAGTTAGAGCTGTTCAGTCTTAAATAAGAGAAGGTCAAGAGTATTTTTAAAGAGCATTCAGAATCATGAGGGAGCCTAGTAAAGTAAATAAGAGGAAACTTCCCATTTTCAGAGAGTCCAAGTACAAGAAGTCACTGACAGTAGGTCATTTGCAAAAGAAGCAACAGTAACATGAGATAACAAGGTGTAGAGCTGGATGAACACAGCAGGCCAGGCAGCATCAGTGGAGCAGGAAAGCTGACGTTTCGGGTCTGGACCCTTCTTCGGAAAAAATTTTTTTCCCGCTCCTCTGATGCTGCCTGGCCTGCTGTGTTCATCCAGCTCTACACCTTGTTATCTCAGATTCTCCAGCATTGGCAGTTCCTACTATCTCACAGTAATATGAGGACAAGCATGGAGGCAAAGGTTCAAGAAGGCAGCATACCACCACTTTCTCAAGACAATTGTGGATATCCAATAAAAGCTGACTTCACCAGCGATACCTACAGCTGTAAAAAAAGCTAAAAGAGTAGTTAGGGTCTGGAAAGCACAGGAATATGGTGGGATAAAATTCAATGGTCACATTCAAAGAGAAATCATTGCAGGCTTGAGAGAAGAGGTGGAAAAATAAAACTAGCTGAGTTTTTTTGCAGAGATTCAGAGGAGGGATTGTGCTGCATCATTCAAATAGCTTTCATGCTTATGTGAAATACTTATAGCACACTATAAAGGTAAGCTTAATGATTTTAAATACTATATTCACATTTCTTATTATCATTTTTACTCAGGTTGGTAAACTAATACAAGAAGCAGCAGGCAAGAGTAATCTAAAGAGAGTAACACTGGAACTTGGAGGGAAGAATCCAAACATCATATTTGCTGATGCAGACTGTTAGTATTAAAAGTTATTTCTATACTTAAATTTCATTTTCATCAGATGTTTAATTGCCCTTGGCACTGATATTTGGGTGTTTTTGGCAAGGTTTTATGTACTTTCCAGACCTGCATTTGTAAAGAAGTTGGTTGTGGACCTTCTGTGGATTTTGCCACAGAACTGGGAAAAGATCAACAACACATGGTCATGGCAGAATGATCTGTGACTTAAAGGGAAAATTGTCACTGATTGCTCCATTACTTTGGTGCTTTTGCCTCTCTTGGTAGTAGAGGTCATGAAGTACTGGCAAAATTATGTTTTTACATACTCAATAAAGTGCATGCTCTAAATTGTCATTTTTGTGATGTAGGGAAGTACATTAAGACCAGTTGCAAGAGCACCAATTAAATTAACCCCTTTATCCTGGATTATGAAAACCAATGTTGTTGAAGACAAGACAGAAATAATCACATCATTTTTGTTGGCGACATTCATTGTTTATCACTATAAATTAATATGGCATAGGCTATCTGTTATTTGCAAGCACAGGCCTAGTTATTGTCTAGTTCTGACTGTAAGCTGAAAAAGACTATGTCACTTTTTTCATTTTGCAGGAGTAGGATGTTCTAATGTATGTTTGAAATTTAGTTTTCAATGTCAGATGCATTGGAGTAGACTTGAATTTTCACTACTGGACAGCATTCAGGCACTACTGTTCTACACGCTGTCTAATGATCAGGCAAATGTGAAATGGGTAGGAGGCAATGCTGAGATTATTATCTGCTGGTGAAAGATTTTACTACTTATGATATTAATTTTAATCAGACTAGAATGAGTATTGATCAAATGACTGCATGTTTCATTCTATTGTCAAAGAATTTGACAAAGAAGCTTAAAATTTATTTTAAAAATTGCTGTCTTGTCCATTATCTTAATCATAAAGCTGTTTCTAAAAAAAAACTTTTCTAAATTCCGCCGTTTACAAATATGGACACAGTTAGCACAATGCACTTCAGTTCCATGACATGAATACAGCGTAAAAACTGTTAATTCAGAAGTCCGGTTGTAAATGATGAACTGTGACCTAAATTCATGATTCATTAACTAGAAAGTGGTCATTGCACCTTATTGCCTGAGTCTGTTGTTCTTCATTTGCTGCTGTTCCTGGTATGATATTCAGTAGTACACCAAGTAGTATGCAAAATTTGTGAAGATCTCACTTATGTGGAGTAAAAACAGAGGCAAAATCTCATAAATCCAAAAACTGGTACAACACCAACAGAATGCTTCACTAAAATTACCTCAGGGAGCAAAGGCTGGTGATAAAACTGCCAAAATAAAAGGTGCACTTTGCCAAGTCAACTATTTGACTAAATGTGTGGCCCATTTAATGAATTACACGCATTCCAATCATAGTCAGATGCCAACAATATGATTTCCTTGGGTCCGATGGTTCCCAAGCTGCTGCTGATTGCTGTGAAGCTTATACTCCTCAGACATCTGGCAGTGAGAAAGTTCTGACTTGAGGTGCTTTATTGCAGCAATAATACTGACATTTCTAAGAATATGTCAAAGAAAGTAATGAGGAGTCAATCATGTCAACACTATCACCGTACACATTTGATACTCCCTAGCATTCCCATCCTCTGTTAATAGAGGAACAACTGAGAACTGGTAAATTTGATTTTAAAAATGCTGTTCAATGGGGCTAGTACTACTCTGCTACTTATGAAAGCCAGAATATCCACGCATGTCTGAAGTGATGTTAAATGATCAGCAACACATTAGGTTTAGCTTATTTTGTAGTCAGTTCCACAACCTATTATTCAAATGATTGGATACTAATTGTTAATAACATAGAGTCATAGAGATGTACAACATGGAAACAGATTCTTTGGTCCAACTTGTCCATGCCAACCAAATATCCTAAATTAATTTAGTCCCATTTGCTGGCATTTGGCTCAAATCCCTCTAAACCCTTCCTATTCATATAGCCATCCAGATGCCTTTTAAATATTGTGATTGTACCAGCCTGGACCACGTCCTCTGGCAGCTCATTCCATACACACACCACCCTCTGTGTGAAAAGGTTGCCCCTCAGATCCCTTTTAAATCTTTCCCCTCTCACCTTAAACCTATGCCCTTTGGTTTTGGACACCACCTACCCTGGGGAAAAGACTTGGCTGTTCGAACCTATCCATGCGCCTCATATTTTATAAACTTCTATAAGGTTGCCCCTCAGCCTCCAACACTGCAGGGAAAATAGATCCAGCCTATTCAGCCCCTACCTATAGCTCAAACCCTCCAACCCTGGTAACATTCTTGTAAATCATTTCTGAACCCTTTCAAGTTTCACACATCTTCCCTAAAGCTGGGAGACCAGAAGCGAATGTAATATTCCAATAGTGGCCTGGCCAATATCCTGTACAGCCACGACATGACCTCCCAATTCCTATACTCAATGCACTGACCAATAAAGGCAAGCATACCAAATGCCTTCTTCACAATCCTGTCTACCTGCAACTCCACTTGCAAGGACCTGTGAACCTGCACTCCAAGGTCTGTTTGTTTGGCATCACTCCCCAGACCTTACCATTAAGTGTAAATGTCCTGTCTGTAATTGCCTTTCCAAAATGTAGCACCTCATATTTATGTAAATTAAACTCCATCTGCCACTCCTCTGCCCATTGGCCCATCTGATCAAGGACCTGTTTTACTTGAGATAACCTTTATGGCTGACGACTGCACCACCAATTTTGGTGTCATCTACATACTTACTAACCATACCTCCTATATTCACATCCCAATCATTGATGTAAATATAACTTCATACATATTTTTTCCAAAGTATAAATGGTCATAAAGTGTGCTCATCAATTTCTAATAAATGTATTTCGTAAATGTAACATGTATTGTACATCCACTGACTTTTATGATCATGCAATATGCTTCTCAAGAAAATCCAATAACAGTATTTAGAATAATTGACCTCATATTTAAATGTCAGATTTGAACTCTTGAATAAATTGTACTGTATTACATTTTCCAAAATGATCCCCAAAATTTCAAATATGAATGCAACTCATATTTTGCAGTGGACTTTGCTGTAGAACAAGCCCATCATGGCCTCTTCTTCCATCAAGGACAGTGCTGTTTAGCAGGATCCAGAATATTTGTGGAAGAACCGGTCTACAAGGAATTTGTCTGCAAGAGCATTTCACTAGCACAGAAGCATGTTATTGGAAATCCCCTACATGAAGCAGTTACCCATGGGCCGCAGGTATCAGAGAAAAGGCGTTACATGGAATGCTTAGAATAATTAAAGAGTTAACATAATACTTTAAGCTGTGAGAAGAAAGCTCATAAGTGACCACGTTCTGAACCATGATACTGTTTTAAGCTTATTCATCTTAGCTATTGCTTTATGCATGCCTTTTCCCTTTTATATGTAAAAACTAACAACGCTGCTGTAGTCTGCTACAATTATTGATTCTATTGCCATCTGTTCTGAAAGTTTCCTTAACATAATGAGAATTATGAATGCCAGGGGATAAAAATTTCAGGTAAGAGGAATATTGGATAGTTTAACACAGACCAGATAAGGACAGTAGCTTTTCCTTCCCTAACAAACATTAGTGAATTATAAGAGATAACAAGGTGTAGAGCTGGATGAACACGGCAGGCCAAGCAGCATCAGAGAAGCAGGAAAGCTGACGTTTTGGGTCTGGACCCTTCTTCAGAAAGGGTTCTGAAGAAGGGTCCAGACCCGAAACGTCAGCTTTCCTGCTCCTCTGATGCCAACTGGCCTGCTCTGTTCCTCCAGCTCCACACTGTGTTATCTTTGACTCCATCATCAGCACTTCTTATTCGTATTGGATAGTTTCCTTAAAACTAAGGATTAACATAATTGAGGTGTGCAAAATTATAATGGGTGCAGATACAGTAGACAGGAAAGAGCAATTTCCCCAAGTGGAGAAGTCTATTCCCAACATACTTTTAACATGATTGGTGTAAGGACTTCAGTGTGATGAGAAAAAAGACTTTTAAGCAAGAGGAAGGTAGATGTCAGAAATTCTGGTTCAGTGGGGTCAGAACTCATTTAAAAGGTACCTTGATCGCATCTTCAAGTGTTTTAACCTACAGGGCTAGGGACAAAGTAAAATTAGAATGGGTGGCTAGATTTTTTAAAAATGTTTCTAAACTTTGTCTTTTGTTTGAATGCACAGACATGAAAGTCTGAATGGTTTCTTTCTGTGTCTATGATTTTACAAGCCTATTAGATCGCAAGAACACATGAGAAGGTAAAATATGTAAAGGTCATTCAGCTTATCAAGTCATGTCTGTTCACACTTTTAGAAACAATATTACAGGATTACAGTCCTGGCAGAAAAGCTCATTAACTAGAAGCTAAACCAAGTAACAAGTTTAACTTGAATTATGTTATAAAGTGCATGAATATGTAGGAGTCACAATAGATCATTAAAGATTGATCAATTTACTTGTGAATATACTTTTAGAGTATTTTAAATATAATGTTTGAAATGTATAAAGTCATTGTAGGATTATTGGGCCACATTAATGATAACTTGTAAGGCCATTTAACCTTGAATTATATCGGAGAAAGGTCAAAAATTGAGCCTTGCCATTAATTGCCTTTACCTTTTCTTTCTAAAAGGAACTCGTTATTATATTTCCAGTTTCTGATCCTGTGGTTGCATTTCCCTTCCAGTGCCTAATATTTAGACAAGATCATATGTAAAGTTTGAAACTGTTTCCCTCTGGTTTCTTTTTAATGCAAGAACTGAAATTATCACACACAGATATTGTTTGAAGAGTAGGTCAACTTTAAATGCAGCAGCTCTACCTTTACTTCATCTGTCACATAAAATGTCAAATTCTCCCATTATGAGGAGATAATTGTCAGTGGGACATATATGTTTGTTCCTAGGCTTGTCAACTGTTCAAGATTATCCTGGAGTCTTCAAGAGTTACAAATAATTTTTGAAACACGGCCGAGACAAAACCCAGAGCAAAATCATAGGAGCATTAAAAATGTTTTTCTTTCATTTTCTTTTAATGCTCATTTTAGTAATTAAATATGTGATACTTCCAGACCTACGGCTAACTAAAGTTGGAAATCCTATTGGCCCTGTCCAGCAATATTTAATTTTTCTGAATTTGCATATTGCTGAAATAAGACACATTTTGTTGAAGCTTGACACTTTCCATTATCAGGATAATTTGCAAGAATACCAATGTAAAGGGAAACAATAATTTTTATACTGTATGAGCACAGTGTACTGATTGATTGATTAGCAAATGGATTCCAATTAGTCAAGATATTACCATGGAGAATGCATTAGTTATAACTATCCTGCTTGAAAGACATTGGAACCAGATGTGGGATTACACAAATGAACCATATTTAATTTGGAGCTTTTAAAAGCAGCACAGAAAGAAAGAAATGTGGATTATTAGCAGCAAAGATCCAAAGTTTTCCTCTCCCTGTTTCCTCCTAATTATCTTTTCAACAAGAACTCACTGAAATATCCTTGGATTTTGCTACTGCTGCAAAAATAAGTCAACCAGTAAACAAATGTGGCCTCAGGGTAAAATCTAACACCTCAAAGTTTTAAGGACTTTTAAGCTGCATAGCCTTTTATTTTCTACCAGGCACTCCCCCTTTTAAAATTTATATCTGTTTGTCTATGTGTTTGGTATTGTGGTTTATTTTTATTCTCAGTGTAAGTAAGCAATAAAAAAACGATTTCTTTTCTTTCAGAAAACCTTCTAATGGGTCCTGACTTTTGCAAAAATATGTTTTAATTAACGTGCGATAGCTGCACGCTAAAAAGAAATTTGTTGTGATCGACCAAGAGTGGGTTAAAAAGAGGAGTGTTGAATTATCTCCCTCATCTGGTTGTAAAAAATTCAGGAGCTCAATTTTGTTACTTTCTCTTTGGCAAACAGCTGAACTGGAACTTGAGAGAATAAGTTGTTCCTACAAACACTATTTAAAAAATGGCAACACTTTTTTTGTCTATAGTATTAAAAGTGCTAATATGTCCATATTTACAGTTAACGCTTTCAGAGAGAAAAACATGTAAACTTTAAAAAAGCTAAAGTCATTGTCTTTGGAAAAATAAGTTAAAAGGGATAGACAAACACTCAGGGGTGGCATACTGCCCAAAAGCCAGGAAAAGGAAAAATTGCAAAATGGATGATGAAATGTCTAAAAGTAGAAACAGAGCTTGGCAAAATACAAAACTGCAGCAGCAGAAATTTGTAACGGAATTCTAACAGAAAAAAGAGGAAAGAGTAATTCTAGGAATTGAAAAAAGAAAGAATTCCAGGAAAGGGAAATGAAAACAGGAGGTCCAATTGAGAAAGAAAAATTAAGACAGCTCTACTGAAGAAAATACAACATGAACAGACTTAAGGGCTGAAGTATTCAAGTTTGCCCATTTAATTCTAAGTTTTGATGAGGAGGAGGAAGAGAGAAGTTAGCAGAGCAGTTCAAATGGCCAGTCCAACAATGGACAATGCTGTTAAAAAGCAAATCGACAAGGAAATCTCAAAAAAATTACTCTCTACTACCTGAGGAGAATTCCATTAACTATACAGCAGCAAAAGGGACCATTTTAAATTTGTGCCAGTTAATGTCATAAAGGCAAAAATGTTGTATTCTTAAGAAACAGCTCAACCAGATACACCTGGAATTTGAAAGGCTTAAGCAACTTACTTTTGGCCAATGGGTATAAGCATTCAAAATTGAGGTCACTTATAAAAACCTTAGTGCCGAAATTATCCTCAAGGATTAAAATCTCAATATCACGTCCAATGCAGTCACATGTATGGGAGCAGAGGTTAGCAGGGCACAGCCAGATCACAATTCAGGCTGATAACTATAAGTGAACAGACAGATTCAAAAACTGAGTGAAGGTGAGGTCTCGAAGCTATCACAGAGCAAAGTGAGATAGGGACTAGACGAAGACTCCTGTGACAAGCTGTGGAGAATGGAAAGCCAAGTGAAGAATATAGAATTTTCCCTGATCATTAAAAGAAAGGACCTGAGTGGGAGGCAAGTGGTAAAATGCACCAAGTGCTTCGGGAAATAATATGTTTCCCATCACCGCAAGTTGCAAAACCAGTGTTTGTAGAATTAATGGTGGCCGGTATCTGCTCAGATATCACTGTTGACCAGGAAAGCTTTCAGGAGTTTGTATAAAAAGGAAAAAAATGACTACTAACTATTTTAGACAGCACTAGAGAGAGAAATCAGCATTCTCTAAGACACTGGGTGTTTGCAGACTTTGATGGTGATGATGAAGTAAAGATTTTCCAACTGAAATTAAATTTAATTGCACAGTGCTGATAAAAGCACTCGTAGGGAAAAGTGTGGAGTTATGACATGTAACAGTTTATTTAGAGAGTGAACTTGTTATTACAGGTCTAGTAACGGTGAGAGTAATCCCAAGGATTGTCAATGCCGGGGTAAATGTTTTTCTGAAGCAATTTGGCTAGCAGTAAACTATTACCTTTAAATATAAAAAGACAGTCCAGAGAGATTAGAACAGTGTGGAGCTGGAGGAACACAGCAGGTCAGGCAGCATCAGAGGAGTAGGAAAGTCGACGTATCGGGTCGGGACCCTTCTTCAGCTGCCTGACCAGCTATGTTTCTCCACACTATGTTGACTCTGACTCCAGCAACTGCAGTTCTTGCTATCTCCAGAGAGATTAGATGGGCCAAAAAAAGTCAACGGGAAATAAGCAGCAAGGCTGGAAATTGAAACAGCTTTGGAAGCCCCACAGGGGGAAATAAAACCCATAAGGTTTGGAGTGGCTCAAGAAGAGTGGCCTGAATAAAATCAACAGTAAGATGCAAAGAGGCTAGGAGCCAAAACATTCAGAAATCTCATAGGGGGCAGTAGAACCCAGGTTTGGGAGATTCAGGAAGGGCCATTTGCGTTAAACCAGTGAGAAGTGGCAGCAAGCCAGGAACTGAGATTTGGAAACCATACAGTGAGCAATATAATCCTTGAGATTTGGGGTGGTTCAGTAAGGGTGATTCATATTAAGAGAGCTGAGATCCAGCCAGGATGTTGGAAAGGTTCAGGACAGAACTCAAAATGAGTTAAACAAGTCAATTGCCATAAAAGAAAGCAAGAAAGGCCTGTGAACATGACAGGACAGAGCAAAAGAGTTGGTAAATTTAAAGGAGGACTCCAAGATTTCAAGGACACAGCACGTGAACGTGAAGATGGAGTCACTTTTAGTGAAGGAACTGTGGGGATACAGCAGAAGTTTACCATCCAGCTGATGGCAATCCTAAACAAAAAGGGAAAGGGACAAACCCCACAGCAGACTCTCCTAGTGGAGGCCACCAAGAGCACACCCTTAAGTAAAACACAAAGTGACCCACTGGTGGGTCTGAGGAACAAAATTAAGTTCCATAACTAATCCAGTACAATTGGTTTGATGTAAAGTTGAATGAGATCAAGGTACAGGATGTAAGCTCAGACATCCTGTTGGAGGCAAATTACCTGCCACCAAGCTCATAAATATCAAATTTGTATAAATGCCTGAATGTGGTGCATGAATTATAGAAGTGGGCCGAGAAGTATCAGAAGGCCAACATGGCCCAAGGAACAAGTCCGGCTATTAGCCCCAAAGTAGCTTTTGAACTTAATTTAGGATGACAAGAGTGAATGTGGAATGTACACATGTCAGCCCAACACTTTCACTGTAATTTCATACTGACCTTGTAATGGAATGCTCACTATAAACAAAAAGAAGAAATATTATGCCTGTTTGTTTATCTTGGTGGAGAGGTGTCATGATAGTGATAAAACTTCCATCACCTAGGTTTAATACCTGGCACCTTTATGGACTTTTGAAAGGAAGAAATGTGGACCTAAAATTATGCAGCAATCACCTGACCACCCATACGTAAGTTCAGGAAACAGGTGTGGAATAAATGAAATCATCTTAACTGAAATTACCATCTATCTAAATGCATTGAAACTAGTCAACTGAATTAGGCATCAAAAAGCTCAGATTTTGTGTTTAATTTACACTTGCATGAAATCTGTACACATTCGATATGAAAGGATAGCCCACAACTATCCAGCTTAGAAAGGAAATGGAGCCAGAATTGGGAATACACAAATGAATCATCTTTTAGTGGATGCTTGGAAAGACAAATAAATGGGCTGTTAACAACAAGGACTGAGGTACCGTTCCCAACGTTAGTCATCTGGACAACTAACCAGTCAATGGAGTGCAAGTATATTACAAAATCAACTCTGCGATTAAACATTGCCATTTGCTATAATATAATCTAATTGCAATATCACTTTATTTCTCACTGTTTGGTTTAGGGTACAGGTTTTGTACCTATTCCATTTATTTAGCAAGGTAAAAGTGACTGCTCTGGACCTCAAGGCAGCCTGAAACCCTACCAAACTGGAATTAATGGAATTAGAGAGAAAATGCTCCACTGTTTGAAATCATTCCTAATACAAAGGAAGTTGGTTGTGCTGGTTGGATCTCAGTCCCAGGACACATCACTGCAGGAGTTCCTCAGGGTAGTTTCCCAAGCCCAACCATCTTCAACAACTTCATCAATGACCTTCCAACCATCACAAGGTAAGAAGAGATATTCATGGATGATTACACAATGCTCAGTACCATTCGTGACTCCTCAGATACTGAAGCAGTCTCTGTCCATTGGCAACAAGACCCGGACAATATCCAAGATTGGGATTATATAACAAATGTTAGGCAATGACCATTTCCTACAAGAGAGAATCTAACCATTGCCCTTGAAGTTCAATAGCCTTACCATTTCTGATTCATCCATCCTGAGATACCATTGACCAGAAGCTGAACTGGACCAGCCATACAAAAACTGTGGCTACAACAGCAATCAGAGACTAGAAATTCTTCAGCAAGTAACTCACCACCTATGTCCCCAAAGCCTGTTCACCAGCTATAAGGTGCAAGCCAGGGGTATGATGGAATATGCTGTACTTGCCTGGATGGGTGCAGCTTTAGCAACACTCAAGAAGCTTGACATCATCCACGACAAAACAATTGACTTCACTGGCATCCCAGCAGTTCCTTCGAAATTCACTTCCTTTACCATTGATGCACAGTAACAGCAGTGTGTACCATCTGCAAGATATACATCAGAAACACAAGAAACCTCCTTCAAGAGCAACTTCCAAACCCAGGACTTCTACTGTGTGGAAGAATTAGGGCAGCAGAATCATTGGAGTATCACCTGCAAATTCACCTCCAACTCACACCATCCTGACCTGGAACTGTACCATGGTTCCTTCACTGTTGCTGTGTCAAAACACTCAGGAATGCAACGGTTTGAGAAAGCAGCTCACCACCACCTTCTCTGGACAATAAATACCAGCTGTGCCAGCGAGGCACACATCCATGAACAAGTGTAAAGGCAAGCTGTACCCTGTCCATTCTTTCTGTTAATATCATAACATCACAACATTGACTTACCGTGTCAAAGAAATGTGCAGTTAACTGTAAGAGTGGATATATGTGTTTAAATATGACACAATAGCAAATAGTCACCTCAGCATTGCATCGTTATCAAGCAACCAGTGACTACAATACATTGTCTTCCCAAGACATTGATTTACAGGAAGTCTACTGTACTATCATTTTCTTTGAGACAATAAGTAATGTCATAGCCTGAAGACATATGAACAGATTTGAAGAGATACTATAGCAAAAGATACATATCACTATAATTACAACAAAACATATTTGACCTTGAAATTACAGCATAGGCTAATAACTCACTAATAACTAAACAAGGAAAAATTAACTTGCAAAAAGCTAGAACTCCAAAATAAATCCCCAAAATGATTGGGACACTCAAAGCTAAAGCAGTATCTGAGGGCAGAAAATAGGGTTGATTAAAAAAGGCAGTAGGGAGGCTTCATGAATTGCCAGTCCTCAATGGTGGAAGGGCCCAGCAGCTCATTGCAAAAAATAGGCTGAAATGCTTGATTCCATCTTCAGCCAGAAGTGCTAAGTGGGTGATCCATCTCAGCCTTCTCCTGAGGTCCCCAACATCACAGGTACCAGTGTTCAGTCATTTCAGTTGACTGTGCATAATGTTAAGTAATGGCTGGGTACACTGGATTCTGAAAGAATTTTGGCCCTGACAACAATACTAAAAACTTGTTTTCCGGAACTAGCTATGTTTTTAGCCAAGCTGTTCCAGTGTAGTTATAACACTGACATTTAACTGACAAAGTGGAAAATTCCTTAGGTATCTCCTCTGCAAAAATCAGCACTAATTCAGTGGGATAATTCCACTTATCATACCCTCATATAGTTGATATAAGTAGTGTATTTACAAGAAGTTGGATATTCTGTGTCTATGATTTCACCTCTTGATTTCCCAGAAGTGTTTCAGTCACCTGCAAGGCATAAGTCAAAGTCTAATGAAATACTGTCGCCTAAATTAACGCAACTACAAGAAGCTCAACACCAACCAGAGAAAGGAAGTTCTCAAGATTGGCAGCTCATCCAGCACCTTAAACATTCACAGCCTCCACTACCATTCCATTGTCGCTGTAATATGTGCTATTTACAAGTTGCACAACAGAACCTGTAGGACCTTCCAATTTTACGACTTCTGTCACCTGGAAGAACAAGAGAAACAAATACATGGAAATACCATCACTTGTAAGAGCCCATCCAAATCACAAGCTGTCCAGACTTTGAAATATATGGCTATTCCCTTCCTGTTTCTTTTCTTCTTATTCATTTACAGAATGAGGGTGTCACTGGCCAGGTCAGAATTTATTGCCCAGAGGACTGTTTATGAGTCAATCACATTGTTATGGGTCTGGGGTCGCATGTAGGCCAGGCCAGGTAAGCATGGCAGTTTCCTTTTCTAGTGGATTTAGTTGATGGATCAAAACCTTGAAACTGTCTACTTAATAGCAACATGGGTATCCCTGCAGTGTATAGACTGCATAGGTGTCTCACGACCATCTTACAAACCTATGAACATATAAAATAGGAGCAGAAGCAGACCATTCAGCCCCTTGAGTCTGATTTGTTATTTAATACAACATGGCGGATCTGTTTGTGTTTAAACCATTTTATTTAATGGTGTTTCATCTACCTACCACTAGTAATGCTTGATTTCCCTGCCTGACAAGAATCTACCCACATCTCTCATAAAAATATTCAATGACCCAACCTTCATTGCCTTCTGAGGCATGATCCAATATCATACAACCCTCTGACAGAAATGGGTTTCTCCTTATCTCTGTCCTAAAAAGGCGATGTCTGTTTTTAAAACAATGGTCTGTGGTTCTGGACTGACTCATAACAGGAAACATCCTTCCCACATCTGTCTTGTCAAGACCATTCCAGATTGGTGCACTTTAATCAAGAAGTCTCAATCTGCTGAACTCCAGCGGAAAGAAGCCTACCCTGTCCAACCTAATCACAGAAGACAACCTGCTCATTCCAGGTATCAAGAGAGCAAAACTGCTCTGAACTGTCTCTAATACACTTACATCCTCCCTTAAATAGAGACCAAAACTGCACATGATTTTCAAGATATAATCTCACCAATGTCTTACATAATTGAATATATAATATACTTACATGTATATTTCATTCCTTTTGTGATAAAAAGTAGCCTTCCATTAGCCTTCTTGATTATGTGTTGTACCTGCACACAGACAGTCTCCAGGTTGTGAACAGGTTCCGTTCTGGAGTCTGTTTACAAGTTGAATTTTATGCAAGTCAGAATACAATGCAGGATGATATTAAGGACCTATTCATGGAAGTAGTTGTACATTTGATCTTTAATATTACACCCCTGGATGAGATCACGTTCATAAGTACAAACATTTGAAAGTGAGATGTTCATAAATTGGGGGCCCCCTATCCAATTGTTGATTCATGAACCCGAACATCTAAATCCCTCTGTACCTTGGAATTCTGCAGTCATTCTCCATTTAAGTAAAACTCTTTTCTCATTCTTCATGCTAAAGTGAACAATTTCACATCATCCTACATTATACTCTATCTGTTCTACTTTTGCTTACACACGCATCTATATCCATTTGCAAATTTCTTATGTCTTCTGCGTAACGTACGTTCCCACCTATCATGGTGCCACCTTCAAATTTAGCTATCATGCTTTTGCTCCCCTCATTTAATCCATTGATGTTAACTGTAAAAATTTCAGGCTCCAGCACGTACCTCTGTGGGACTCCACTTAAATCCTGCCAATCAGAAAATGACCCATTTATACATACTCTTTGTTTTCTATCAGCCAGCTAGTCATCTATCCATGTTAATATCTTTGCTCTATACCGTGAGCTTTCATTTTCTGCAATAGCCCTTGATGTAGCATTTATGAGATGCCTTCAATGGAGCAGTTATGGATGAGCAATAAATGCTGGCCTTGTCAATGATGCCCATAACCTATGAACAAGTTTTAAAAATTATATTTTCATAGGTATGTTTTCTTGCATTATCCTGGTTGGCTAATAACAGATGTTAATATAGAAAATCACACTCTGAACTGTAGTCTTGTATAAGTTTACCAGTGCCTATTTTCTCATTTCATTTCCAAAATAGATTTATATTGGCCTTTTATGCAATCTTATCTACCTGTGTTTATGACATTTCATAAAGGAAGCCCAAATGTTTACAATTTTGCAGAAGTTCTTGTTATTAGCCATGATAATCAGCTGCCATTTTCCTAAATCCTTTCAAAAATGAGGACTGTGAGAAGTACTGAACATAAATAAATATTGCATTAGCAGTTTATAGTTAAGGTTTTATTTTTGTAACTAATCATCCAGTTAATATAAATTATAACAGAAGCAATTTTAACCCCTAGCTCTTATGCTACAAAGAAATTCAGCCTTGTACAAATAAACCTTTTTTTTTAGCTTGTAATGTTGTGATCACACTGGAAGATTTATAATGATGTGTTCACTGTGAACAGACATAACAAATTTTGCTGTAGCATTAGAAAGTTACTGCATTGCGTTTATATAGGCATCTTGCCTTAGCTTGTCATCTTTTCATGATGCTTTGATTCATAAGCTCACGAGAAACTCAAAGCATAATCCCTCAAAGTGCTACTCATCATTAATGTTCACTGAACAAATACTTCCATCAGACCTGATTATTTAGACTCTCGTACTCAGGTAACAGACGACCTTATCATGCAATTGAAACTCATGGGGAACTTGATCCTCATCTTCTTCGATTCAGTCAAACTCCTCCTGTGCTAATTTGCATTTGGAGATAGGCCACTGGAAGACTATAAAGGCGAGCATCATTCCATTGTAGCTTAGGAGACAGAGGTCATAAAAAGTTGTTGCACTGTACTTCAGAGGGAAGTAAGAATGACAAAAGAGATATTCAGTCAATAACCTGCTGCTGGCAAGATGTCATTAAACTCACATAGACCCACAACAAGAGTATCATACCTCCTCACAAAATGCTGACCTTGTCCACAGTTACAGTGGTAGGTCCAGTGGAGGTGAAGCCTGTTAGAAAACAAGAACAGACAGTACTGGAGAAACATAGCAGGTCTGGTAGCATCTGCAGAGAGGAATAACAGAGTTAATGCTTCAAGTCCAGTGACCCTACATCAGCCTCTGTAGGCCTTAGTATGTTACCTATTAGGTATGGATGAGGTGAAGTAAACATATTAGAGTTAGATTTTATTGTCATATGTACTCAAGTACAGAAGTACAGTGAAAATGTACATTGTCACCATTCCCGGCACCACTTTAGGTTCAAAAGTACCTGGGTATAAAATCTTGGGTACAAAATAGAAAAATAAGGAAATAAGTTTAATGTTCAACATTACAGTTCTTCACTCTACACTGGGCGTTCCACACGAGGGCACGCTGGTCCCTTCGCAGGGCTGAGTCCCTCACTAACAACCGCCATCCGGACTCGTCGTCCACTTCATCTCCGTCCGGCCCCGTCGTCCACTTCATCTCCGTCCGGCCCCGTCGTCCACTTCATCTCCGTCCGGCCCCGTCGTCCACTTAATCTCCATCCAGCCTCATCATCCACTTCGTCTCCGTCCGGCATCCTCCTCACCAGTCACTCCTCCGCAACCATCAAAGATCCATCAGCTCCAGCCGCTGCCACACTCCGGACTCCAAATCCGATGCCTTCACCACCGCTGCCTTCACAACCGAGCGCTCTCCAGAAGGCAAGCTAAAAAAAAAGCAAACTAAAAAACCAAATAAAAAAGGAAAAAAACCAAGAAACAAAGAAAAAAGAAGAAAAGTGGATGGAATGGACCAGTGCTGGGCCTCAGAGCCAGACGCGATGAAGTTCTTAAATTGTAGGAGGGCTTTAAGGCTCTTAATACAATAGTGTGTCTGTAATTGGGCAACAGAGCAGCCATAAGCTAAGATATGGGATAAGAAATCAGGCTTGTTAGCATCTGCTTTGAGTACCTTAGAGAGCTGCAATATCCAATTATGATGCACACATACACTTGTACCGTGAACTATGTCAGACAGCAGCTTGATTCAGTCAGAAGTGTGCATGCAGTGAACATCTAGCTGAGGTATGCAGGGCAGGCAAATCATAATGTCAATTAATGTGCAATTATGTTTCATTTAAAGGTATCATCAACTAATTACAGGTTAGTAGCTGGTTGATTTATTTTGGCAGTTGCTTTATTCGATCAAGTGTCTGGTGCTTCCTATAGTCATGTCAAATTAAAACTGAAATAACTCCACAGAGGCCGGTAGCCTGTCACCAAGTCACCCTTTTGCGAATTTTGTTAAAGACTGGTTCTGCAATCACTGACACAGCCACGCCATTATCAGACTCCATTAGAACCAGGTGACCATTTAACCGGATGTGTATTTTGGTTGGTTCTGATCTGAATGTTGCTAAGCAATTTAACTGTTCCAAGCCAGATGTAGGTGGACTTTCCAGGGTGTGTACCCCTGGATACTAGCCTCTGAGTTCTCTTAATTCAGGCTTAGTGGGACTCTTTTGCTGTCTCGAATCCACATACCAGCAGCAACTACAATGGCTTAATGGCCCAGATCCTAAAGAAAATGTTAACTGTTTGGCTAAGGCTTGTTTTGGGGTTTTGCTATGGGCTGACCTAGAGTTCTTCTGTTCAGGATATGTCCTGAGTGAGGCCACACAATTGCCTTCAAGTGGTGTTCCCCAAGCTCAGTCAGCCTGCTGAGGGTGTCCAGTTCCATCAGAATACCCTGCTCCACTTGCCGCATTTTCCAGCCAGTTGTAGACACTTTTGCATTGTTACATCATTAATCTCTCATACGAAACAGTCTTTCAGCATCTCATTAGGGTTAAACTAAAGTTGCATGCTTCCGCCAGTCATCTTAACCTCGTCAAAAATCACAACAAATATTCCTCTGGTTCTCGAGCTATCAAGTAAAACTGATAGCATCTCTGAATTAAAGGAGGCTTGTGGTCATAATATTTCTTAACTAAATCTGTCAACTGTTGAAAGGTTTTAGTATCTGGTGCCTCAGGAACTTTTAGGCACCTCATAACCGAAAAAGCTGTAGGCCCACAAGCTGTCAGGAGAATTACTCATAGCTTTTCATCAGCCCCAGTGTCATTTGCCTGGAAAAAATAATGCATTCTTTCCACATACTGGGCCCACTCTTTGATGGCAGGATCCGACAAGTCAAGCTTCCCAAATAATGGCATGATGCCAGAAATGCTTACCCCAAATCAAAGACAAATCTTTGCAAGTTTCTTCAGAAGCATACTTTTCTCTTGTCACCACTCCACAGAGGCTGGTATTATGTGAGCAAGTTACCCTTTATTTACACATGGAGAGTCCTTGACCCTGAGCCAGCTTCCTTAGAGACAGCTCTCAGAGTGAACAGATCCCCTGACACTCCTGTTTATATCTATCATCCAGGGATCCCTGATTGGACCAGATTAACAGCCCCAATCAGGGAACTCAAATTCTGTGGGTCCACCTGGCTGACCTTGTTACAATCACAAAAAAAGAAACCAGCCTACTTTCCTGTCTTGTCTTCTTCACCTTCAGTGCTTACTGAATGACACAGGATGAAGAGAAGTTTCCAGTTCATTCTGCTGCATAATTTGACAATTGATTCTTTCATCAAGCCTTGCACATGCTTCTAGAAAGTTCCGGTTCTTTTTGCTAAGACTGTCAGAGCTCAGTGAAGACAATCGGTGCCATGACTCTTTGAAAAATGTGTTCTTAGAATATGTATGCATAATAACTGAGATTTGTTGTGAGAATATGGTAGCCATTTCTTTTTTATTCATTAATGGGATGTGGGTCTTACTGGCTAGGGCAGTATTCATCACCAATTCCCAGTTGCCCCAGAAGATGAATGTGAGGGTCCTCCTTGGATAGCTGCAGTTTTAGGCTTTAAGGACACTAACAGTGCTGTTCAGAAGGGATTTTCAGGATTTTTACATTGAGTGAACAGCAGTATAATTCCAAGTCATGATGGTCTGAGGCTTGGAAAGGAACTTGCAGATGGTGGTCTTCCTATGCGTCTGCTGCCCTCGTCTTTCTAAGTGATAGAGGTCACCAGCTTGGAACTTACTGTTGACAGTCTTGGTAAGGTGCTGCAGTACATTTTGTTTTGTAGCCATTGTGTGTCAGCAGTGAGGGGAGTGAGCATTGAAGAGGTGTTAATCAAGCAAGATGCTTTGGCTTTGTTGGCATTTAGCTTCTTGACTGTTGTTGGAGTTGCGCTCATCCAGGTAAGTGGAGAGCATTTTTTTCACACTCCTGACTTTGTGCCTTGAAGATGGTGGACTGGCTTTGGAGAATGACAAGGTGAGTTATTGACCAAAGAATTCTCAGCCTCAGACCTGCTCTTATATGGCTCATTTAGTTCAGTTCTTAGTTTCAGATGATGTTGATAGTGGGGCATTGAGTGATGGTAATGCCTTTGAATGCCAAATGAGATGGATAGATTCTCTTAAATTGGAGAGGGTCATTGTCTGACATTTATGTGGCATGAATGTTACTCGCCACTTAGCAGCCCAAGCCCGAATGTTGTCCAGGTCTTGCTGGATATAGGCAGAAACTGCTTCAGTACGGCACTGGAGTGTTCACCTTAATGTTTATACTCAAATCCAGTAACAGCACTTAGACCTAAGCCTTCTGGCACAGAGTTGAGATTGCTACCTACTGAGCCATTACGTTATATTTGAAGTTGTCAAATATTTGAATTGCGGGACTTATATGAAAAGGGTATTCAAATAAGGCACAAAGTATTATTTTTGTTTTAATGTAACTTTCATATAATTGCTAATTTTGTGTAAAATGATCCAGTACAAAAAAAAATCACCTGAGATAAAAAAAGCTCAAACATTTATGCAATCATCATACCACTTTGTTTTCAAACATAGTCATTTATTTATAACATTAATGTGATAATATTTTGACAGATTGACAAAGAGCAGTACGATAAAATTCTCAATTTAATTGAGAGTGGGAAGAAAGAAGGAGCCAAGCTGGAATGTGGAGGTTTGCCATGGGGAGATAAAGGATTCTTCATACAGCCAACAGTCTTCTCAGAGGTTACAGATGAAATGCGGATAGCCAAGGAGGAGGTAATGTAGCTTCACACATGCCAGCTTCTCGTACAACTACATAATTCAGACTTGTACTCTTAAATAATTCATCGGAAAAAGCAAGGTCATTATTGTTTTGTTTCATAGAAGAAGTATTCTCTTTCAGCACCTATTGTGATACCTATTGTGAAACCTTAGTAGGAATGCTGGCCTTGACTGATGTTTGATTCCAGTATGTCCTCAATAAGCATACTTCCCCAGCTCTCAAACAAGCTGATAACAGACAGAATTTCCTAATGGTGGAGTGCTCCGTGTTGTGGGAGGAGAGTCTGGCACAGTTCTATCTCATAAGAGAAGCAAGCCTACTGGTACTAGTCCCAGAATACCACTTAAAACAGCTATAATCTCTGTAGCCCAGATCATTCAAAGTGATTTTTTAAAAATCAGCAAACTTAGAAACTGGGAATATCATGAGAAAAATCAGATTTCACTTTTTTTTGTTAAAAGAAAACTACAATATCTTCAAATTAGTTTAAATTTTTAAACTTCAATACAGCTTCATGTATTAAGATGATATATAAACAGAGGTTGATTAATGCTTTATATTAGCAGCTTTTACACAATCACTATCATTGTTAATGTTTAGAAATATGCCCTCAGTTACCTTAATTATCTTTTTGCAGGTCTGTCGTTAACTTGATTTAATCGCATTTGTTTATCTTAACAAGCGATTTTTTAAATTCTGTTGAGAATTTTCCCTTGTTTTGAAATTATTGCTGCTCGATTCTGGAAGGCAAGAACTCAAACTTGTATCACTGTATTGAGTTCCATATTTATTCAAGTCACAATTCAACAAAGTGTGAGCTTGAACAGTATATTTAGCAGTCTGTTTAGTCATGAGACCATAGCGAAGAAACTCTCCATAATGGGGGAGCCTCTCTGTCAAGGCAAAAGTAATGGTGCTGCTGAGAAATCATGAGTCTACCCCAAACATAACTCTTCCCATTCTGTTTTTTTTTGCAGGCACAGGAATGGGGTTGGGGCGCATTTCACATTTGTGTATCTTATATATTGCTAACACATCAGCTGCCTCCAGTAAAGTGGAATTTTGGAGTTTGAAGCCCAAGGTGTGCAGTTTAGGTCTGATAAGAGCAGGTCTGAATTTTATGGATTCAGATGAATAGCAAGACACCCTTTTAGAGAGGCAAGGTACCTCTTTGGATCTGGTCCTGGGATAGCTTTAGCGGAGGTAAGAGGCCTTTTGGTAGAAGTCAGATGCCCTATGGAATTAAGAGCAGGCATAAATGGTCATAAACTCATTACTCAAGTTCATTAGGACTGTCAACAATCCTGTCAAAATTAAATATCAAAACTGCAAACTCAAATGGGGTTTCATGAATGAGAGTGGTTTTCTTTTCAACATAGTGGTCTGCAGTAGGTGCAGAACTTTAATACAACTAATCTCTACATTGGACTTGAGATCTTTCCATGATGGATGTTAGGTGAATTGGCATGTTAGATGTTAGAACTAGTGTTCGTTAGGAGGAGTGGGTTAGCATAAGTTGGCATTAATTTGTCACAGTAGCTATGGAGGGCCATGGGCATGGGTGAAATGACATATGTTGGCATGTAGGGTACGAAGGGCCATATGGGATCTGGGGGGCATAGTTTGGTAATCGGGGTGTGGAGGACCATGGTGTTGGATAGAAGCATAATGTAGGATGAGTTGGCATGGATGAGGCATAGGCAGTATGGGGAATGGGAGAGGTGACCTCTTTATTAAACTTCAATTTTGTGCTGGTGCGCCAAGATAGTCCTGTGCATCCTCCCTCTGCACAAGGCAACCTTTAATCTAATTCTGGGTCACCCAGACCACATCTGAGGTTTGCCACACCCTGGAATGAAAATCTGTCATGCCCATCCACTTTTTTTCTGGGTCAGTTTGTGGAGCCAAGGGTTGTCTCTCTCTGGTTCTGAACTGCCAAACAAGGAGCAAAATTCTCAGCCCTTGAAGTTTCTTCAGCCATTATTTGCTGTAATCACTATAACAAATAGATATTGTTTAGTGTCACTATATAGAAGAAACATTTGGGAGAAATCTCATTTCTGTGGCAAACAATGTGGAAATTAGTTGTAGTGAAATTTTGTACAATTTCTTTTTGAATACATTTATGTTGTCACTGTATATAATGACCAAAACATTTCAATATTCTTCTTGCAAGTGTTTGGAAGGCATTATTTGAATTTTAGAAAGAAAATAGCTAAAATGGCATAACTTACATAGCAATGCTTTTAAATATGATTGATGCATTTATACTATGTGAATACAGTACAAATATTGATAAAGTAAATGTGTATAAATTTTTGAAGAAAATAAAGAGCTGTGGATATTGGAGATCTGAAACAAAGCAAAACAGAAATTGCTGGAGCAACTCAGCAAGTCTCGCATCATCTATGAAAAGAAAACAGAATTAACTTTTTGAGTCCCGTTCTGACAAAGAGCCACTGGATTCAAAATGTTAACTCTGCTTTCCCTCCATAGATGCTGCCAGACCTGTTGAGTTTCTCCAGCAATTTCTGTTTCTTTTGTGCATTAATTCTTGTCTTCTTAACAATGTCTTTCCTCTTTCTATATCAAAAATATAGATTTTTGGACCAGTGCAACAAATTATCAAATTTAAAACCGTAGATGAAGTTATCAAAAGAGCCAACAACACCCATTATGGCTTGGTTGCTGCTGTTTTCACCAAAGATATTAATAAAGCGTTTACTGTTGCTTCAGCTCTTCAGGCTGGAACTGTGTGGTAAGCATTTTTTGAAGCTTTTTTTAATAGTACGTGGTAACATTTCAATGAACTAGAAGTTCTATTGCACTGATTGCATTGCTAAACATATTAATATTCCAATAGGGTCAATTGCTACAATGCCATGCATGTTCAGAGTCCTTTTGGGGGATTTAAAATGTCTGGAAATGGTAGAGAAATGTAAGTATCATAAAAAATAATTTTTAATATTTAAGACTTGTGCACGTATTTAGTTCAATGCCATTGTGTGCTACAAAATATATGCAAATTTATATCAACAAAATTCATTAAATGCACATTGGTGGAGGGAGGGATGTAATTACATTTTCCACTTTGAAGGATCATAGGTTTTACAGAAAGATAAGAAAACTTGAAAGTAGCAAGATAAGAAAATCAAGGATCAAAGTTCAGATGAGTATTGCGTTAATTTTAACAGGAAATCCAATGGTGGAGAAATTTATTTGTTTAAAAGGCTTACGTCAATCCACCAGACAGGCCATTATGTGTGCTCTTAATGACTTAGCTGTGGTGAATGAACATTAGTCTCCATGACATCAATAGTATGTGAACACATTCCCCTCTAGAAGGGATCAAGGTACAGATTTTAGCGTGGAATGATTGTGCATAATGCCAAAATGGCTGTTGTACATACACAGATGCAGTCTGTGAGACATCAGTGGCCACAAGACAAGTGCAGGAAATGTCTACGCATCCACTGCTGATGAGGGGCTGGGGAAATGAGGTGGAGGTTGAGACCCTGGCAGGGTCAAAGGTCAACACTGAGAGGTGGAGCGAGGGAGGTCTGCACCACGAGCAAGGATAGCAGCCTCCACTTGTTTGATTTCTGCATCACTTTTTATACAAAATTTATCGCAAATTCTGAAGAACCTTTCTTCCTGCAGTGCCATCTTTGAGACTGTCGGCTGCTTTGCATTGCTTGCCACAGATGTCAGCTTTCTTTTTGCTCACATGCACTCTTTGTGTCATCTACAGTCTTTAAATTACCGCTCATACCTGTTTACATCACAGGAAATCTATCTTGACTATCTTTGTGGCAGAGATGGAGAGCTCTACTTTCACCTCAGAGGTGGGAAACATGAACTGGATCTGATTTTAGTTGAGACACACAAAGCTGGTGGGAAACTGATTTCAGTTCAGATTTTTCACAGGGTTGAGCCCTTAATTGACATGGAGAAGAGTTTTCTTTATGTATTTTTAATCAACTTTCAGATGCTTTAAGACACATCTTTTGAGCATTTGGGACCTGAACCTCCTGACCCAATGTTAGAAACACTCAATTCATTCCTCATGATATCAAGAAACTGTTGCAGAGACAGGATACTGCAAAGACTATGGGCCCTGACAACATTCCAGCAATAGTACTGAAGACTTGTTCTTCAGAACTTGCTAGCTAAGCTCTTTCATTACACTTACAACACTGGCAGCTACCTGATAACGTGAAAAATTGGCCAGGAATGTCCTGCACACTAAAATCAGAATAAATCCAACCCACCAAATAATGCCCCATCAATCTACTCGCAATCATCAGTAAAGTGATGGAAGATGTCATCAACAGTGCTATTAAGCAGCACCTGCTCAGCAATAACCTGCTCAGTGACGCCCAGTTTGTGTTCCACCAGGGCCACTCAACCCCTGTCCTCGTTACAGCCTTGGTTCAAACATGGACAAAAGAGCTGAATTCCAGAGGTGGTGAGAGTGACAGCCCTTGATATCAAGGCCGCATTCGACTGAGTGTGGCATCAAGGGGTCCTGGAAAAACTGGAATCATTGGGGGCAAACACTGTGGTAGTTGGAGACATACCTGGCATATAGGAAGATGGTTGTGATTGTGGAAGTGAGCCATCTCAGCTCCAGGACATCTCTGCAGGAGTTCCTCAGGGTAGTGTCCTAGGCCCAACCATCTTCAGCTGCTTCATCAGCGACCTTTCCTCCATCATAAAGTCAGGAGTTGGGATGTTTGCCGATGATTGCACAATGTTCAGCACCATTCATGACTCCTCAGATACTGAAGCAGTCCATGTCCAAATGCAACAAGATCTGGACAATATCCAGGCTTGGGATGAAAAATGGCAAGTAACATTCACACCACACCACAAAAATGCCAGACAATGACCGTCTCCAATAAGAGACAATCTAACCACTGCCCCTTGATATTCAATGGTGTTACCATAATTTATTCCCCCACTATCAACATCCTTGGGGCTATCATTGACCTGAATTGAACTCGTCACATAATCACTGTGGCTACAAGAGTATGTCAGAGGCTAGGAATACTGTGGGGAGTAACTCAACTCCCCAAAGCCTGTCCACCGTCTACAAGGCACAAGTCAGGAGTGCGATGGAATACTCCCCAGTTGCCTGGATGGGTACAGCTCCAACAACAGTCAAGAAGCTTGACACCATCAGGACAAAGCAGCCCGCTTGACTGGCACCATATCCACAAACATCCAGTCCCTCCACCACTGACATACAGTAGCAGCAGTGTGTATTATCTCAAGATGCACAAAATATTACTGTGGTTTTATCCTCCATCTTCTGTTGTATGCAAAAATCCACCAATCCACCACATTAAACATTCATTCCCTCCAATGCCAATGCACAGTGGCAGCAGTGTAGGCTGTCTGTAAAATGCCCTGCAACAACTCACCAAGGCTCCTTTGCCTTAGCATTGACCACTTTGAAGGACAAGAGGGTGGGAACAACACCATTTGCAAGTTCTCCTCATCACTTGGAACTGTATTGCCATTAGTTCACTGCCAAAGGATTACTATCAGAAACTTCTTTCCATAGAGCATTATTAAAATACCTACACTATACAGCAAAGTTGGCTCACCACTCCCTTCTAAAGGGCACTTAAGTATGGGTAATTAATGCCAATCTAAACAATGGTGCCCACATCCAGTGAAGAAGTAATAAAACTCCATGTCTCTCCTTGAGGGAAAGAAGCATTTTCACATATTGGTAAAAAGCAGGTATTCCTATAATTAAAGCTGCAAACCCCTTGATGTTTCTCTTGATTTTGGAAAAGTTCTTCTTCAGTTACTTCCAAGTACAATGAACACAATTATCTGAGCAAAATTACTGAATATTATTCTTTTTATCTAGGGGAGAATATGGTCTCCAGGAGTACACCGAGATTAAGACCATCACCATCAAAATTCCACAGAAGAACTCCTAAAATATTCTAAATTAAAATGTATTGAGCCTGAAGAAGTAGAAAAGTCTAAAAGCCTCACCTTGTTGAGATGTATCCAAAGTCGAAAGTAATGTATCTGTTTCATCTGTGTAGTTTCTCAATGATGTGGGCTTGTATTTTACAGCTGCTTTGCCCCAGAAAGTATAAATATTGTATCAAAATAGTACATACCTGTTTGTGTTTACACAGCAGATCAGAAATGAAAAAAAGTTTGACAAATAGTTAGTTTGGATAGTTTTTGTTCATAACATTTGAGGTTTTAGTTGTTTAAGACACTCAGCTCATCTGACTCCATCAATCAAAATGATGAAGGCTCTATTTTTTAAAAGCACTTATTTTCTTCATTTGGCATTTGTATCAAACGGGTCTGAAATTCCGTTATCAATTCATATCCTACAGATTGTACAATAAACATTAAAATGTGTTCCCACTGTTTTTCCAATCATTTCTGATAGTTAAAAGATTGTATAAATAGTATCAGAATACATTTAGTAAAAAGTAAATGTATTAGTTTGAGATAACTGAGCAAACATGGAGCCTTAGTACCTCTACCAGTCAAAATGAAATTTCTCAGCTCGAACAATGAGATCTCCACTACAATTCAACCATATTGTTGAATGAGAGAGTTCACTAGTTTTATTTTTAAACTCCCTTAAGAATACTTGCATTGTATAGCATCTTATCACGATTCTCAGAAACATTTCAAAGCACTGGGTGTGCATGACTTTTTTTGAAATGCAATCGCTACTTGTGTACATCACTAAAATCTAACATAAATTATGCTCTAGAACATCAGTTGCTGTGATAAACACAACTATCAGTTGTAAACAATGAGATAGGTAGTCATTAGCTTGGCAGTCTAATACAGGAATCTTCGTAAGTATAATACATGTTATCTCACTTTTTTTTTCTTTCACCTTCCTGTTTTGAAATCAAGACTGAGTGTATTGGTTCAAAATATCTCTGGTCATGCATTGATAACTTGTAAATAAGTTAATGAAGATTTATTCTCTTGCATATTTCTGGCATAATCATAAATATATTCTTTCACAATATATTTTCAAATTCAGAACCAAAGGAAAACGATAACATCACACCAAAGTGAAACATTAGCACCAGAATTTCTTTGGAATGGGTCCTGCTCTGTCACCATAAATGCGGCCAACACTAGGGTTTTTGCTAAAATCAGTACAAGCCCTAAATATTGGACAAGCCCTAAAGAATATCCAAGTTTTGACGTGTAATTTCTCTGCAAGCCGCTGTAACTCTGAGGTTGGCGTGAGTTTGCTTCTTATAGAATCACGGAACCATAGTATAGAACAGAAGGTGTATTTCACCAGTCGTGACCATGCCAGCTGTCTGCAAGCACAGTTGAACTAGTTTCACATTCCTGTCCATTCCCATATTCCTGCAAGTTTTTTTTTCTCTTTGTGCACTTATTCAATTTCCTATTAAAAGCTGCAGGTGATTCTACGTCCACCTCACTCTCAGGTAGTAAATTCCAGATCTCACCTTGCATGAAAAGGCATTTCCTCATGCTATATTGGTTCTTTTGCAGGTCTCTTTAAATCAATGTTCTCTGGTTCTCAACACTTCTGCCAATGTAACAGCGTCTCTCCATTTGCTGTGTCTGGACCCATCACAATTTGGAACACCTCTGTAACGTTTCATCTCAAGCTTTTCTCGTCTAAGAAAAATAACCACAGCTTTTCCAATCTATCCATGTAACTAACATCCCTCATTCCTAGAACTAACTGGTAAATCTTTTCTGTAATTTCTCTGAAACTTCCACCCTTATGTAAAATATGCCCAGAATTGAGCACAGTTTTCCAGTAGAGGCTGAACGAGTGTTTGATAAATATTTGTCACAAATTCCTTGCCTTTGGGCACAATGCCTCTACTTAGAATAGCAAGGATTCCATATTTATTCTTAACCATTAACCTGCTCTGCCATCTTCAATGATCCATAGATATAAACCCCGATCTCTGTGTTCCTGCACCCCCTTTATTTTGCTTTGCTATTTCTCATTTTTCCCAGCAAAATCTATTACATTACACTTCCTTGCTTTAAAATTCAATTGCCACATATTAACTATTCCACCAGCTTGTCTACATCAAACACTATCCTCCTCAAAGTTTGCAATGTTTCCACGTTTTATGCCACTTGCAAATGTTGAAATTGTACTCTGCACATTTAAGTCTAATTGATTAATTTATACCAAACGAAATTGATGTTTCCAGTACCAATCTTTCGGGAATCCTACTGTGTGCCTACGTCAAGTCTGAAAAATAGCTGTTCATCTCTTTCTTGTCACTCAACTGACATTGTATCTATGCTACCACTGCCCTTCTACCTCCTTCTTTTCGACAACATCCAACTTGATTAGCAAGGTGATTATGTAATATATTGTCAAATGTATTCTAGAAATTCATAATATACTACATTAAATGCATTACCATCATCAAACCAACCTGCTCTGCTGCCTAATCAAGCAACTGAACAAGTTAGTTAAACTCAATCAGAGATAGTCAGATAGGGCGGAGTAAAAGCGTTGGAGTTTTTTTCTAAAGAAGGGTCCCGACCCAAAACGTCAACTTTCCTGCTCCTTTGATGCTGCCTGGTCTGCTGTGTTCTTCCAGCTCCACACTGTGTTACCTTAGTTAAACTCTATTTTCTTTTAACCAAACTGCTATCACAGCTCTCTTGTCAGCTATATCTCTCTTGTCGGCTAGCTTGGCTGGTTGTTTCATGTTTATAAGTGAAAGCAACTGTGTGGATTCAATTCCCACTCCGTCTGAGACTACATTAAGGTCTCAGCATCTCCCCTCACCTGAGACGTGGAGACCCTCAGCATATATCATCACCAATTCTCCCTCTCTTTCTGTCTTGGTCTGTCTGTCTCTAATCTGAGAGTAGCCTTATGGTCTGCTAGAACTATGGTAACTTTCCTTTCTACAACTCACTTGGGAAAGTGCACTGATAAATGAGCTTCGCTAGTCTCTGGCTTGTAAATAAAGTTAAACATTTAATCAAGTTATCAAAGTCCCCAGTTTTCCTCAAGTTAACAGAAAACACTGACCAAGTATTTGTACTTTATAATAAACTGCTATTTATTCCAAAGAAATCAATGTTAACCACAGGCAAACAAACTATGAATTATCAACATATAACTCTGATGTCTGAAACTCTAACCCCCATCTTAAAGCCCTACACATGCATACAGACTACAAAAACAAACATGTCTGTTCTGGGTAGAGGGAAAAGGTACTGGGGAAACGCATTTCAGGTGCATCAGTTCACAAGATTCAAGAAGACATCCCTTCTGCTTCCCATGTCCTCCTGATCTCTGAGCTTTTTAATCTTTCCAAGAATTTTTTTCAAATCTTTGCTGCAGACACAGGACAATTGGCACAGTCATTGTTCAGCCTTTCAAACACTGGTTACATGTAATAGCAACTTGTAGGGAAAGGATAGGCTAGCTTATGTTCCAAATTTTGGTTACTTCACTGCAGAAAGAAAGAGAGAGAGAGAGACCTTTTCTCTGTTGCAGTCTGGAGGTTTCTGCTCCTGTATTGTTCACTCCCTCCATTCATCTGCTCAGAAGCCAGAGAGTTGTCATACTGGAGGCTCCTGACCTCCATAACTGGTCCTGATTGCACAAATCATTCAGCAATCCCTCTCTAGGCAAAGCTTGTTCTGTACACATCCACAGTGCCGTGATATCTTGCAAAAATTACCCCTTGCGTGTAAACTCCTGATGGGTTCCACTAGCTTGTTTTTAAATTGCAGTAAGTTTTTCTGCAGTCTTTGTCTGAAAGCAGTCCTTTGCCCCTTTTGGTCCAAAATCCAAAATAAAGGAAAATATAAAGATGTGAAGTGGAAACTTACAGGGGTCTGTTTGCTATGGTCTGTGATGAGAAATCTGGAAGAATCAATAGAAGTCCAATGCCTATCTCAGTGTTGGGAATAAGTGGCTGCAAGTTCCGGGCATTGAGTTGAGTAGGCAATGGAGTGGTGCCAAATGATAGGGATTATTGCATGTTAACAGTCTCATTACCTCAATAATATACAGTTTCCTATCCTACCACCTGCTGCAAGGAAACTAGACGTCGACAATTTCTGATACAAAAGTTAGAACATGTACCTGATGAATCCAGCTTGCTGCTTGCTCCTCTGGGTTACCATCTTGGACACCCAGCATGTCAGGGCATGCTCCAGTGCATCAGCTACACACTCTGCTCATCCATGGATGCTAGCAGCAGCCACTGAGAGCCCTCATAGCACCTCTCCTCAGGATGCTTCTGCATTTTAAACTTTCGTATCAGAATGAACCAGCAACTAGCACTGAAATGTTGCTGTAAGGACTCTGTGAGCACACACAGTCACCCAGATCATAGACTGAACCAGGCTACATCTCAAAGCTGCTTGCTTGCTCCCACTTAGCGCCTACCTGAATGTACACAGTATCCCTGCCTTGCCTTGCCATGCTGTGACATGCCATGCCATGCCATAATGTACCATGCCCTGCCATGCCATGCCTTTTAAAGCATTGGCATTTCAGCCTGTTTTCTCCCAGTGCTGCCATATTGACTTGCTATTTAGTACAACACAGAGCCAGGCTGATTGGCATGCTTGTCAATACCAATTAGTCCAGGGGGTGAACATTTTGCTGTTTGGCTCAGCGAGAGGTCAGTCTCACACCTACAGCATGTGCCAGCTGCCTTCATGGCAATCGCACTTCATGACTTTTTTCAAACAGATGGCCATGTCTGGAAGTGTGGCAATGGCAGGGGTTCGGGGTGGGAGGAGGGTTGGTGGGATAGCGGATAGTCCTCTGCTAAATCAAGGGATCTGCTGTTAGTCAAGGGATCTCAGTACTGTCAAGGGACTTGGGTATTGATGCTCAGGAGATATGTACAACTACAGGGCAAGGAGTTCCCTATGATCACTTCACTAGGGACATCGCAAGCAGTCAGGGGAATTGCATCCCATCAGTCAGGGAGCTGTAAGCACAATGGTCAGGGATCTGTTTAGCCCTTTCCTGGGGCCGTCCATCATTGTCCATCAGGGCCTGGATAGCAGTCCTGGGGTCGGAATGCTGAGTGTTGGAGAGGGGGAGAATGGGAACTGGGGGGAGGCAGGTGGTGGAAGGCGTGCTCTGTGACAGTAGGGAATATTCAAGAATTAGAGTGAAATGCAAGAGCATCTCGAAGTGAGTACAAGGATGGTGCTGGAGGAAAATCAAGCTATAAAGAGTGTAAGCAGTGTGGAATGGGTGGGCATGGAAGATGATGGGAGAGGGGTTTGTTGGTAGCGATTACTACCATGGTCCCCATTGGGTTTGGGTGAGCATGCCAAGACCATGGTGGGCATCATTAAAGTGTAATGTCAGAGCTCAGGGGACAGGAAGGAAAGTTGGCAGCAGAACTCTAAGTAGTGGGTTTCTACATATGGAAGGGAATTGATGGAAATGGGCTGACTGGGTACAGCAAGAGAGGGGTACATGGAGACTCTGGGGTGGAAGGGGTGGTGGGTTACCTTGCGATCAGGCTGAACCCTATGCCAAGAGTATCCACTGCGAGCTGCATTCCCTGCCATCATTTGCTATTTGTCAGAAGCGACCAGCAATGAGAAAGTGCCTGGACCGGTAATCTGGGTCAGTGTCAGTTTGATGGACGAAAGCATGCAATTCTGCTGATGGGGGGAGGACAGTGAAGGGGCAAAACTAGCAATCACGTCCTTGCAAAATGCAGCAAGGCTTCATTTGCAAACATATTATCGTGAGTGTGAAAAGCATGAAGTGTGACAAGTTTTGAGGGTTCAGTTGCTGGTCACAGGTGATGCCCACTATGTCATCAGCTCTTGCAAATTGCACATAGAAATCTCAATGAAGTAGAAATTGTCACATTAACTTTAAAAGCGCTGCAGCCCTCTGAAATCTCTATGCTTCGTGAATGCTGACCT
The DNA here is from genome assembly GCF_021869965.1 of Rhincodon typus. Taxonomy (NCBI): domain Eukaryota; kingdom Metazoa; phylum Chordata; class Chondrichthyes; order Orectolobiformes; family Rhincodontidae; genus Rhincodon; species Rhincodon typus. Next base: position 63,258,471 of record NC_063334.1, read on the forward strand.
TACACACCTCCCCAATTTTAATTGCTCTACCATAGACAACCATATTTTCAGCTGTCTAGGCTGAATAATAGTTACACTTCAAAAGAATTCATTGGCTGTTTAAGATGCATTGATGCCAAAAGAAAAGTGCATTATAAATGCAAATCTTTCTTTTTGTAGCCTAACCTCTGGAGTTCACACCTAAACCTCTCGACATTTTCATTTTCAGAACACTCCTTAAAATGACCTTGGTTGACCAGGTTGTTTTTGGGCACCTGTCCTAATGATTTATTCATGTAAATCAGTGTCAAATTTTGTTTAAAATCACTCCTGTGAAATGATTTGGAGCATTTATTGTGTTAAAAGTGCTATCAGTATCAAAGTATTCGCAAAGCAATGTATCCTCATGCATAAAGGAAAGAATTTCCGTAGCAGACAAGTTTTATACAGTATAAACAAATTCCAACAAATGCTTGTTATCCATAATGTTTCTTTTTAAAAATAAAAATGGAAAATGCTGGTAATATATGAAAAGAACCATGAACTGGAAATCCACAACAGCTTTATTAGCATCTCAAAAGAAAGGTTAACATTTCAGATATCTTTCATCATAAGAACAGAAAACTGGAAGACAAGCACAGTGAATTTACCCCTGTTAAGAAGAGGCGGGAGTCAGAGCAGAACTCAGGAAAGTTGGATGGATGCAGTCAAATATTGTTAATCCATTGTCCTCACTTTCCACTTCACTGGTCTCAGAATGTTGGCGGATTTCTTTCTTCATTCAGGTTGCCACATTGGTCTTTCCAGCATTTACTATTTTTGCCTCAGTCTTCCATTTTCTCTCCAGAATCTGCCTCTATTTTATGTGTTTGCTTTTTGTGGGAAAAACATCTATTTACTAGTTTGCACTTCATACACATTTAGATTAATGTGCACACTTTGACACAATAAAAATGATTAAAAACCAATAGAAAAGTTGCCCATTTTACAGGATAGTACTTGGTATGGGGTGGGCGGAAGAGGTTGTGGGATGACAGTGCAGTTAGTGTGACTAGAATTATGAGGAGAAACTTGGGAAGTTACAGCTTTATCATTAGAGATGAAAAGGCTAAAGACCTGACAGATTCTTTGAAGTGATGAACCATTATGATAGCATATAATAGAACTAGAAAAGAAAGGCTTTACAAATAATGCTTAGAAATTGGAATTTTTGCCACCAAGCATTGTTTAAAGAGACATTATAAATTTGAAAATGAGGATTGCAAAAAGAGTCATGCAGGAGATCAGGATTAGACTAAATGCTTTCAATGAAGTAAGAACATTAGCACAGAATTTTACTTTTACCCTTTCACAAGATGTGGGTGCCCAGATAAGCATTTGTTGCCCATACTTAAATATCCTTGAAAATTCAGTACTGAGTTGGTGCCTTGAACTGCCGCTTAACATGTGTTGCTGGTCCACCCACAGTACTGTGAAGAAAGGAGCTCCAGGATTCTGATCCAGTGGCAGCGAAAAGAAAAATGTGATATATTTCCAATCAGGATGGTGTGTGCCTTGGAGAGTAACTTGCAAGTGTGGTGTTACCTTCAATTCGCTGTCTTTGACCTTCTAGATGGTGTTCATGCTCTGGAAAGTGTTGTCAAAGGAGACTTGGCAAGCTACTGCAGTGGATCTTATAGATAATAAAGACTGCTGACACTATGCATCAGCGGTGGAGGGCATGAATGTTGATATTTGTTTATGGATTGCCAGTCAGACAGGTTGGTTTGTCCTGGATCATATTGATGGTCTTGAGTATTCTTGGCGCTACAGTTATCCAGGCAAATGGAGAATATAGAATTACACTCCTGACCTGTGCCTTATAGACAATGGACAAGTTTTGGGGATTCAGGAGGTTAATTACTTGTTATGGAAATCGTAACCTCTGACCCACCCTTGGAGTACATGTATTTATATGTTTAGTTTCTGATCATTGGTTACCCTCAGGATGTTGACACTGGGGCATTTAATAAAGATATTGTCCTTAAAGGTAGAGGCAAAAGTTTGATTCTGTCATGGCATTGATGGTCATTTCATGCACAGATATCAGCCCAAGCTACATGTGGACACAGCTTCAAGAGTCAGAAACGGCGCTGAACATTTGCAATCATCAGTAAACTTTTTCCTTTATGACAGAGAAAAAAAGTCAGTGATGAAGCAATTAAAGATGGTTGGGCCTAAGACACTAACCTGAAGAATTCTTGCCATGATGTCCTGGGGTTGTGATGATTGATCGCCAACGAGCATAGCCACCTTAATTTGTGTTCAATATGACTTCCACCAGTGGGGAATTTTCTCCCTGATACCTCGTTACTTCAATTTTGCTAGGGCTCCTTGAGGTAATATTTAGTCAAATGCTGCTTTGATGTCAAGGGCAGTCACCCTCACATCTTTTTGGGGTTTCAGTTGTTCTTTTTTTCCATGATTGGATGAAGGCTATAATGAGGTCAGGAGGTGAGTGGCCCTGGCAGAACACAAACTGAGCTCTATCATTGATGCTTCACAGCATTGTTGACATCACCTTCCATTACTTTGCTTGTGATTGAAAGTAGACTGATGTGGCAGTAATTAGCCAGGTTGGACCGCTCCTGATTTTGCCCTGTGGCCAAGACATACTTGGGAATATTTTCAAATTATCGAGCATATATCAGTGTTGTAGCTGTAGTGGAACAATTTGACTGTGCACTGGTAGATCTGAAACACGTACCTTTAGTATTATTGCTGGAATGTTGTCAGGCATATAGCCTTTGCAGTATCCAGTGCCTCTTGACATCAAACTGTGGAATGAATCAAATTGGTTGAAGATTGGCTTCTGTGCTGTTGAGAGCCTCTGGAGGAGGCTAAGATGGATAACACACTCGGCTCTTATGGTTAAAGATGGTTGAAAGTTTTTCAATCTTGACTTTTCCTCTGATGTGCTGGGTTCCCCATTATTGAATAAAAACTGAAAGAAGTGTGGATGCTATAAATCAGGAACAAAAACAGAAGTTGCTGGAAAAGCTCATCAGGTCTGGCAGCATCAGTGAAGAAAAGATCAGAGTTAACATTTCAGGTCCGGTGACCCTTCCT
>NC_063334.1:63261957-63316626 GCF_021869965.1 Rhincodon typus
CTAGGCCCGAAACGTCAGCCTCTCTGCTCCTATGATGCTGCTTGGCCTGCTGTGTTCATCCAGCCCTGCACCTTGTTGTCTCTTGTTTTCAATACTGATTTGGTTTCAAGTTATCTCCAACCTCAGTAAAATCTTAATTGCTTGCTGCTTTCAGTTGATGATGCGTTTTGATTGTGGGATCACTTAGATCTGTTTATTGCCTGAGAATCTGTTTTCAATACTGATTTGCATTCAAGTTATCTCCAACCTCAGTAAAATCTTAATTGTTTGCTGTTTTCAGTTGATGAAGAGTTATACCCAAAATATTAGCCTATCTATTCGCTTTACAGACATTAATAGGCCTTCTGAGCGTGTTCAGGCACTCCTATTTTTAAATTAATTAAATTTCTGAGACATTGGTTAAACAGTCTATTTCACTATTTTTTAAAAATCTATAGATCATCTGCAGTCTCTTGATTCCATGGTCTCCTTTCAACACAGCATTTTGAGGTTCCCAAAGCACCAACATAATGTAATGCACAACACAAAAACATCGGCCTTGCCTGTGATTTTCGTTATGTTTTGTACATCAAGTGGTATTTGGCTGGTTTGTTATGAAATGCTGGAACACAGGGTGTGCCACGTAGTATTTTAGGACACACTGCTGTTCAAACAGCACTGCGGTCTGTTTAAACTTGGAAGAGCAAAATGACCACCTCCCAAGTACAATAGGACACTAAATCATCAATAAGAATGATCTAATGCATACATTTTCAGAAGGTTGATTTGGGATGTTTATTTTCTACAACATATTTATTCCAGAAGTGGTTGGAGTGGATAAATGTGTACATGATAATCTTTCCCCTCAAGTTGTATTGTGTCTCACAATCCTCAACAGCCTGGAAAACATCTTACACTCACCTTTACCACCTTCATTGAAACATTCATGGAGATGTGTGAATAATTAACACATCTGAGAAACAGTATGTCAAAGTTACAGCAGCAAGGGAGGAGCAGTCTTGGTTGGTTTGCAATGGAATGCTGGAACAAAAAACATGCCAGTGTCATGACACAAGTGATTTCACTGTCCAATGTTTTATTGTTCCCGCATATTCTGTTCTCGGCTGTACCGAACAAATTTTACCTACGTGGGCCACGCATCCCATGGGGATTCTCTAGCTGTAACTATAGAGGCCAGTGGAACTTGCAGATAAACAACAACTGAATTTCTCACACCAGAAGTTTTACTGGTCTTTCAATGGACCACTTTAAATTCAACAGATTAGGCGATCTGTCATATCCACAGTAAAATTATATGAAATTAGACTAATTGACTTCACAACTAGTCCTGGAATACTCATTCTAAATACCCTTAATGACATACTGCTCCACATAAAGCAAGTTTTATTTTGCAGTCTCATAGTAAATAAATAACCACAACAATTCAAAATTATGACTGAAATGATGCAGAATGCACTGGCATTAGAAAAACATGAGATCCAAAGCTCCTACCAATAACTCTTCGTGCTTAAATTTATGTCATTCCTAATGACCATCAATATAGTCAAATTTTGAACATTTCAATTTGTTTGCAAAACATTGCCTTTACATTAGGTTTGCTTCAAAACCTGGACCTAAATTAAGATAAACTGGAATGATTTTGAACAAATTTAGCCAGAAATATCAACGCTAAGAAAAAGGTAATTAATCATACTTAGATGGCATGACAAATTTTGTTTTATGCAAAACATTGCCCAGATAATGTCCCAATGTGTGACTGAACCTTTGTCACAAAAATCCATGAGGAAGCAAGGAGCATTTGAACAATGGTTTCATTTTTGGCTCACATCTCAACGTCGTGATTGACCAGGAGAAGGTCTACGTGGGCCTGGACCTGGAGTCCCAGATCTTGGCTGTCCTGGTATATGCAAGGCTTGTCTTGGATTCGGTGGTTTTGTTACCACCATTCTTGGAGGTGGTGGTGCTAGTGTCATTTCTTTTCCATGTTTTCCATTAGCTCTTGCTGCTTCATTGGGTTGCTTTCCAACCACTATTTGATCTTTGTAAAAGGAAATGATAAAGTTTATCTCAAATAAAATTTGCTTGTCCTTTCTTTAAGTGTTTTATAATTAATCCTTGTAAAAATATGATAACTTTAAAAAGTTTTAATAAATATATGCAATCACTCATCCACAATATTATAGCTGTTTGTGCGCATGCACAGTGGGGTGGATGGAAGAATAGTCAAGGTAGTTGTTGGATCAATGAGTTTATAGTGAGTATTAATAGACAGTCAATTCCTCAGAAATAGAGACAGAGAGGTCAAGGGATGGAATGGATGGACCAAATGTGATGCATATGAAGAAAAATTGAACAGAAATTGGGAAAAAAAATGTAAATTAAATGTTTCAGTTCAGGTAGAGAGCAGAAACCCAGTCAGGTAAAACATTTGATATTTATGATTGCAAAAACAGAATAGAGAGAAAACAGATTGAACAGTTAAGGTGATGGAGAACAGAAGTGTTCTTAAAATAAGATTTATATGCTTTATTTGTATAGGTTTATAATAAAGCTACTTAAGATAACTATGTGATCTTATGATTGCAGCATTTGTCTTTGTATCAGCATTATAGGCTGCAAACATGAATAAATAATCATCCCAGAGATCAAACCATCTGCCCACTGCCCCCTGCCCACCTTTCATCAGACTGCAACTCAAATGCTGAATCGTGTAAATATTAGAGTTAACATAATAGAGATGGTTGCTCCATAGTGGTAATATAATTTTGACTTTACTATTCCAATTCGGGAGATAGATTGGATGAGAAAATTCAGTGAGCAAATTATTTTTCCATTATTTTCCAATTACCTCCAGCAGATTACAGCCATCAGACTACAAAATTTCATCCAATTTTCTCCAATATCTTGCAAAACTGTTGCAAAAATCACTGTTTGAAAAATTGCTCTTGCAATCAGAAAGGAGTGAATACAGACTTTAATTTGAATTGTTGCATTACATTAGTAAATATTTCCTGCAGATCTTTCAAAAATGGTCAGAAGTTAAAACTGTGAAACTCATTTCCAATGCAATATTACTCAATTGTAAAAGTTGCATTAAGCTAATATTCAAAGACTGCAGTTGTTTTACCCATAAAAAGATCAATCATATTTAATTGTGCGAACATTGGTATAATTACCAAATAAAGATTTAAGTGCCAAAGCCTTCTTAACATATCTATTTTTGTCCAAATTTTAAAATACATACAAAAGTCAACCTCTAAAATAAAGCTCTGATTCCAGCCCTTACCTGATTCAGGTTTGTTTACATTTACATTATTTGGTAAAAGATCTTCCAAATCTTGCAACATAGGATTGACAGTATTTTTATTGTTCCTTCTGTTCTTTTGTTCATCACGTAGCTGTTATGAAAGAAAAGGAATTCCATGATATTTTACAATGCCCTATTTTAAAATCTGACTGTACAGAATATTTCACAAATGCAAGTCTGTTCAAATGTAACACAAAAGATCCGCCTTATTCCCAATGAACAACGAATTGTGCTGGAGCTCAGTTCAGAATGTGACATAATACTGTTACTTATTAACTTCAAAGTTTAACTTATAATTTTCAATGTAATGCAAAGATATTTTAGTGAACTCTGATAGACAAGTTGTCTTTTTGCAATGCAAACAAAGCAGCCAAACTCTCATTGTGGTTTTAACTATATAGTTAGGCTGCAAACAAATGTCAAAAGTTATTTCACGAGTGCATCAACACATTAATTTTAACAATGCTGAAAAACAGTTCAGTTTCTAATCAGCTTTCTTTTCTTGTAGCTCAAACTTTGTTGAAGACACAAATGGAAGAAGTCCTCTTTCAGGAAGAAGTCTCATTCCTCTTTCTGTTCAGTATAACTCTGATGTGATAACTATTATCGTGAATTGAAAAGATTTTGCACCTATGTTGTAATCTTACCGTCACAGCACACATTCTATGTGATAACCAACACATTCGATTTGTAGAGTTAAAAAATAATGGAGTGGATTTTACAAGGCAATGGATTACCCAGCTCCTCCCAACATAAAAGTTGGTTGGCATGTTACCAACTAGAAATCCAGCTACCCTGCAGCAATATTATTCAGGCGAAACTTTAATTGATGACTGATTTAATTGAATTGCAACTTCAGTCCACATCAGAGAGGAAGCCCCGACCTGCCTGGCTGCTCTGTAGCCTTGCAGGGAGGGGGGCATCTCCAGAAAAAAGCAGCAGCCACTTCTGGGATTACAAGCACTTCAAAAAATGAACAGAATATGTCTCCCAGACATGAAATAATCTGAGTATTTTGATCAGGCTGGGCGTGGAAAACCCTGTGTGAAATGATAGGAATGGGGAGTTAGATGAGAAACATTGAAGGAGGATAGGGGAGCGTGGCATGATCTTGGGGATGGTGCCCTGCCTCCAGCCTATGCAACAGCAGCCTGATCAATTAAAGCTGCTGATTTGGTTTACTTCCTTCTGCGTTCCCCAAAAGGCCAAGAAAATCATAGCAGAGGAAGTATGAAGCTCTTAATGAGCTACTTACTAAGCTCATGGCTTGGTGAGCTGCCTCATGCATTACTTGCCCCCAAGTATGGGCTACTGGACAGGGTGGGTGGAAAGGTGGGGAGGGTTGGCCACCTACTCTATTTTATGATCCCAACTGCCGGCACATCTGCTGGTGGAGATGGGGAGATACATAAAACTCACCCCAATGTGTTCTTGAATCTCTCTGACAAAACTTTGTAAGCACAAGTCTATTGTTTATTTAAATCAAAATGTGGATCATAGTGTTCTGTGTGAAAAAATAGGGAGAAGTCCTATGTCAAATGCTGGCAAAAGCTATTCAAAAAATGTCAACGTTTACTTAAGTATCAGTTATGAGTGTGGGTGGTATTATGATACAAATTAGAACTGTTAAACACCACATACCTTTGGTTGCTAAAACAGAAGCTATGACTTAAAACTGTTGATTTTAATGCTTGATGTGCTGAGTGAAAATGTTTGGTGATGAAGGAGTGCCGCAGTATATAGGCTACCAAGAAAGCAGGCACAGACCTGCATGACTTACTGGTGGCCGTGATTTTATCACTGCATTTCCATTCATAACAGAACTCCCAAATACGAGAAGTCAGCATGAAAGAGCTATAGGATCCATTACAAAAAGCAAGCTACCCCACTTTCAGATTGTGATTGACTACATCCAATATTATGACAGGCTGTTGACTGATCACCACCACTACATCATGCAGGATTGTGCCTGCTTTCTTGGTAGTTTCATACTGCCTACATATTGTTGCAGTCTTCCATCAGCAAACTCTTTCACTCAGCACACCAAGTCAAAGGCTGCTCACTTGGAGACAAAGATGCAACACTGCAAAATGAATATGTGACAGCTAAGCAGAAGCATAACTTGACCTATGACACCACTAGTGCCATTATTGAGCAGACCATTGACATAAGCCAATGATTCTGCCAGCTGAACTGTTTGCTGCTTTCTGTTGTACAGTTCAAAAGTTGTACTAGATTGTGGTGATTGCTACTTATGGCATAGCATTGTCCTGCAATGGAGACAGATAACAAGAGCATGCATAGCAAGCAGACTTTTCAGAATTAGGTGAGGAAAATTCCAATCACGGTTAATTTGGAGGAGGAGCCGGAGGGCAACAACATCAGATTATGAACAAGGCTCTTTGGATTAATTGAACTCTCATCTACCCCAACATCCCAGCATTAACAATCCTGAACACTCTCTCCGTAAGTCTGTTCACAACCTTATACAGCCTGTTCACCTTGTTAGAAAATATTTCCAAACGTTGATCAACATTAATACGCATCTGATCTAAGACTAGAGATCAAAACGTCATCCCTTGATTCAAGAATCAAGTCTTCATGTGATGACAATCAACCCACAAATCTTTGAGTCCATGAGTTGGGATGTTCTACAAGGTAGTGCGATCCAGCATGCAGCATTTGCCTCCTTGCTTTTCCATCTTTGCTGACGCGCAGCCACGATATTAAGATGCCGTAAATCAATCATGATGCTGCTTGATGGGCAGGCTGACACCATTTTGAATAATCGGCAGCAAACTCTTCTCACTCATCAATATAAACACTGCTGTGATTCAAGGAGAACCACGGAGAGAAGGGCATCAGCCTCCAAACCTGCTCGTAAGAGAGCTGGTACAATCCAATTCTCCAGATTTTCAAAATTTCAGGATGCAAAATTTAGTTTCATTCTTGCATCATAAATCAAACATATAGAAAACTATACATGCTATATTTACTTAGTAGCTGTCAATGCGGGCTGAATATTTCTCAAAGTGAACATACCATTTGCATCTTCTTTTTTAGCTCCAAGTTAGCTGTTTCATATGTTTTCGAAGTGGCATTGAGATAGTATATGGCTAAACTGCAATTGAGTAGAATTAAAACATAGTCAGATACCTTAATATTTGATAATGTAGAATGCATTCTGTTAAAGATATACATTATACTCATGCAAAATGCTGACCCCTTTTCAGAACAATAATGAAGGCGATGACTGTTTAGTCAAATTAAATGGTGATAGTAAGCCTGTTCATAGTTAATCTAGCTCCATAAATGTTTCCTTCCAAAGTAAAAGGATTGCAAATGTGCAAGCCAACCATCCTAACTATTAGGGAAGGTTCACATCTGTAGTGATTTCATTGTTTACTCCATTGAGTTTCTGGTTTTGGAAAGAATTCCAATTTAAAAACAGTTGGCAGGAACTGTGTCACTAGGTGCTCATCCCAAGGTCCCACCTTTCCAAAGAGGCTTCAACTACAGCCTCGGTGCCCAAACTGAATCTCACCCAATCTGGTCCCTTTAGAAAGGGTGAAAATGAATCACAAGCCATAATTTTAATCTGCATCCAGACAGGTGGATTCCACGCAACTTTGAACTTATCAAGCCTTTGTCAGTAGAGTGGCTGAACTAGAGAGGTTCCAAGTGCTTCATCCCTAAGTCATGTTAGAATGTAATGTTCATTGCCCTCCTGATAAATGCCACAGAAATACAAAATCAGAAATTGCTGGACAAACTCAACAGGTCTGGCAGCATCTGTGAAGAGAAAACAGAGTTAATGTTCACATCCAGTGACCCTTCTTCAGAACTTGAAACCGCAGAAATATAGTCAGGGTTAAGGAATTTTGGCTCTCTTTCATTTTCTATTAATCTTAACTTTTGACCTATTTTGTATCAATTTGCATCCTTATCTTCTGAAGTGAATCATTTCATTGCATTTTGAAATAAACAAAGAATCCCACTCCCACTAGCCAGATTTATAAAATTACAGGCAACATCTTTTTTGGAAGTACAAAATGGACATTCTCTAACTAAGCAAAAAGCAAACAACCATTTCATTTGTTAGAAAATATTTCTGGATGCTTCATTTTTTTTAAGCCATAAAGGCAAGAAGTTTAGCTCCCCAAATGCTTTGATAAGTATTTGGTGTTAAGAAATGGGCAGCACAGGCAAGGCCAGCAATTATTGCACATAACTAATTGCTTCTTGAGAGCTTGGTAATGAGTTACTTTCTTGGACCACTGCAATAACATGTTTAATGCGTCATTGGATATTGTACTAAATCATATCGACATAAAGGTATCAGATTTAATTTTGCATTAGGTAACCTCAAACAGAGCACTGGGTTTGGAAAGGAGAAATGTCAGTCAGGATTCTTGTTCCTGATCTTCACCTATCCAATGACCCAGTCTGGAAAGCACGTGTCTTACAGTTATTTGGTATGGATAGAATATGGCTCAATTCACATGCTCTCCACAGCCAATTAGCTTGCTACATTCTAGGCTTTCATAAAGAACGGTCAATTGATATGACGTCGGTATGGAGCATCAGCACTAGACCGTCCATTAAATAGAAGCATGGTTTACAATGTTCCCATAATTATTAATTATGTGAATGAATAATTAATTATTATTGTTCAATTATTATTCCTCCTCCTATATCAGGCCCAGTGGAACCAGAATTTCACACATTTCAATCAAACTATTTGGAAATCAGCTGACTGTGGATAATCAAATAAAGTCATTTTCTGGACAACCAATTTATGCCAGTAACTTGGCTAGAAAACTTTCTGCCCATTAATGTCTTCTGGTGATGCAGAAAATTATTTGTTAATAATTTTCATTTTCCTTCCTTGCACATGTACCATGGGGTAGTTATTGTAAAGACAATAAAGCAATATGAAAGCAACAATAATGTGCTGAAGGGAAGTTTGACACATTTATTTACAATCTATTCACACTTTCTCCAAAAATATTAGCAGAGTAATCAATCACAGGCATACTATACTCAAGCCCAAACCTGCCTTCATCCAATATCTGCATATGCATTGACACTTTTCGCAGAAATTATTGGTTAGCAATCACAAGCAGGATCCCTGAACCATTTTACTCTCCTTTATCAATGTTGTCCATGGTCATTGCAGGTAAATTAGAATCAGTTGACAGTAAAGGTCTGGGATCAGACCTGGAATACAGCATATCCACATTACTCAGTCATTCACTGGGCAATTCATTGAGCCTTGGGGAGCAATTTAATGTAACTGGCCTAGAAATTCATACATTATCAATCACCTTGATCATCAGTAAAGTGATGGAAGGTGTCATCAACCATGCTATCATGCATTATCTACTCAGCAAAAACCTGCTCACTGACATTCAGTTTGTGTTCTGCCAGCATCACTCAATTCCTTGGTCCAAACATGGACATCAAGCCATTGAGACTAAGTGTGGTATAGAAGAGCCCAGCTGGAGGCAATGGAAATCAGGGGAAACTTTCTGCTGATTGGAGGTATACCTGGCACAATGGATGATGGTTGTTGCTGTTGGAGGTCAGTCATCTCAGCTCCAGGACATCTCTGCAGGAGTTCTTCAGGGTAGTATCCTAGGCCCAACCATCTTCAGCTTCTTCATCAATGATCTTCAAATCTTCGGGAGCGAGGATATCGCCGATGTTGCACAAAGTTCAGAACCATTTATGACTCCTCAGATACTGAAGCAGTCCATGTTCAGATGAAGCAAGACCTGGACAATATCCAGGCTTGAGGGCAGAAAACTGGCAAGTAACATTCATGCTACACAAATGCTTAGCAATGGCCATCTTCAATAAGGGACAAGCTAATCACTACCCCTTGATATTCAAAGGTGTTATCATCACTGAATCCCCTAGTATCAACAATCTGGGGTTACCATTTACCAGAAGCTCAACTGGTCTCACCATATAAATACAGTGACTACAACAGCAAGTCAGAGACTAAGAATATAGCAATAAGAAACTTATATCCTGACTCCCCAACACTTGATTACCCTCTACAAGGCACAATTATCTCGAGTTGCCGGTGTAGGACTGGGGCGGACAAAGTCAGAAGTCACACAACACCAGGTTATAGTCCAACAGATTATTTGAAATCACAAGCTTTCAGAGCGCTGTTCCTTCTTCAGGTGAGGATGAAGGCAGAAGGCAGGAGTGTGATGCCTGGATGAGTGCAGCTCCAACAACACTCAAGAAGCTTGACAACATTCAGGACAAAGCAGTCCTCTTGATTGGCACCACATCCACAATCAACTGTTCCTTCCACCACCAATGCCCAATAGCAGCAGTGAGTACTATCTACAAGATGTGCTGCAGAAATTCACTAAAGATCCTTAGACAGCACCTTCCAAGCCCATAACCACTTCCATCTAGAAGGACAAGGGCAGCAGATATATGGGAACAGCACCATCTGCAAGTTCCGCTCCAAGCCACTCACCATACTGACTTGGAAATATATCACTGTTCCCTTGCTGTTGCTGAGGCAAAATCCTGGAATTCCCTCCCTAATGGTGTTGTAGGTCTACCAACAGCACATGGATTACAGTGATTCAAGAAGGCAGTTCACTACAACCACCTCTTGAGGGCAATTAGTGATGGGCAATAAATGCTGGCCGAGCCAGTGTTGCTCACATCTCATGAGTGAATGAAAAAAAGAATTTCAGTGCCTGAAAATTGGCCCAACAAGGATTAATGGATTCCTTTTAAATTGAGCATTTCAAATTAAACCTTAAAATGGTTATTTAAAATGAAGTGCAATGAAAGGATTATATTTTGCAAATAACAAAGTTATAAAACAACATAGTTATTCATTAATCATTTATAGAATTAACATTAAAATTGAGTTACATCTGAAAATCAAACTCAAGAGTATATATTAATTGTAAACATGTCCCCTCAAGTAACATAGCTTGGTATGAGAGTACATTTTGATAAAGGTTGGGAGGAAATTCATCACAAGCCTCATTATAGAAACGTGCTTGAGAGGAACAATATATTTGATCCGCAGAAAGATCTAAAGATCCCTAAAAATTAACCTGCCTGTTTAACAAGGCAGCCAAATGTGGCCCATCCTGTTGATTTGACTGACTGAACTGCTCTCAGAGTTCATTTCACTGATAGAAAATTGTAATTTGTATTTCAAATTTGTGTATGAGTAAAACAGCTGAGACTCAGAGCTGACTGTACATTTGGTTTCACTTCTTGCCAATTCAATGATCTCCATGGTCAACCTGCATTTCAGTCAGAGAGGGGTGCTAACAGAATATGAGTTACCAGTCCAGTTTCGATCAGGATCCAATAAAGCACAACAATTAGGTGGCTTCTGTTTTGTATTTGCTTACAGAGGATACATTGAGCCAATCCATCTGGAAAAATAAATGATGCATTTACTGTAATTGTAATAACCATTGACGTGATTTTACTTTTGAAGTGTGTTCTACCATTCAAATGATTTGAGATTTTCCATTACAGACATGAAGTAAACATACTCACACCATAAGTAAGATTCCAGGAAGAATCAACCCTGGATTTGATGCGTAACTGAAGAGTTTTCCAATAAATGCTGGAAAATCATATTGGATTGTTTCCATAATAACTTCAAACATTTTAGCTTTCCCACTGTTGGTTAAGAAAAAGATTAAAAAGTGATCTAAATTACTTCAAAAAGTTCTAAGTTGAGGAGTATACTTCAGAGTAGAGCTATTTGATTGAATCATACAACCACGGAATCATACAATCATATGTATAGACGATCCTTTCAGCCCATCAAGTCTGTACCATCAAAGCTACATTAAATTGACACTAAATCTACACTACTCCCACCTTCTAGAACCTGTCCCATAGCCTTGAATGTTACAACATTTCAAGTGCTCATACAAGCAATTTTTAAAGGTTGTGAGGTTATCCATCTCAACTATCCTCCCAGGAAGGGCAGCACATGTTTAAAGGGCAGCAGAGTGGCTCAGTGACAAGCACTGCTGTTTCATAACACCAGGGACCCAGGTTCAATTCCAGCCTTGAGCGACTGTTTGTGTGGAGTTTGCACGTTCTCCCTGTGTCTGTGCGCGTTTCCTCCGAGTGCACCAGTTTCTTCCCACAGTCCAAAGATGTGCAGGTGAGGTGAATTGGTCATGCTTAATTGCCCATAGTGTGCAGGCTAAAGGGATGGGGTGGGAGTCTGGGATGCTGTTCAGAGGGTCAGTGCAGACTCGATGGGCCAAACGGCCTCTTTCCACACTCTAGTGGTTCCATAATTCCAAATGCATTCCAGAGCCTCACCACCTCCTGCATGAAAAATTGCTTCCTCTAATCCTCTTGCCTTTCAGCTTAAAATTATGTCCTATTGGTATTGACATATTTTAATTAACCTGCTCAGAGCTATTATTACACAGCTCTGGAGCAGATGGTACTTGAACTGATAGGCATCCTGGTCTGGAGATGGGGATGCTACCACTCAGCCACAAGACCCCTACCTACCAACTTTGCTAGTGACCCTTAACTAAGGGGAACTGCTGCTTTCTGTTCACTTTGACCATGCTTGCCATACGAAGAGTGGTTGATCACTCTGCGTTTGTATTCAATGGAGTTTAGAAGGATGAGAGTATGATATCACTGAGACTTAAGTACACTGAGAGGCCTGGATAGGGCGGACGTGGAGAAGATGTTTCCAGTAGTAGGAAAGATAAGGACCTGAGGTCACAGCCTCAGAGTGAAGGGATCACCCTTTAGAAGTGATATGAGGAGGAATTTCTCCAGCCAGAAGATGGTGAATCTGTGGAACTCATTGCCACAGGAGGCTGCAGAGGCCAGGTCATTGAGTGTATTTAAGACAGAGATTGCTAGATTCTCGATTATTAAGGGGATCGAGGGTTACAGGCGAAATGTAGGAGAATGGGATTAAGAAATGAATCAGACATGATCAAATGGTAAAGCCTCAATGGGCTGAATGGCCTATTTCTGCCCTAAACGTGTGGTTTTATGGTCTTATGGTCTCACATTCTTAAATATCTCTATCATGTCCCCCCTTAATCTTCTGTGCTCCGAAGATAACAACCCAAGCTTTGTGTAATTGGACATCACGGCGTCATTTGTTCATTATTAGCGTGCAAGCCACAGTTTACAGCTAGGGTCTTCATGTCATATTACTTCAATCCAAGAAGTGTCAATTTGATAAAACCTTTAATAATACTACCTAAAATAATTGACTGGAAGTCTCACAGTCCCTTATGATTTGACTACATGCCAAATATTTCTCTTCCCTTTAACATCAAATCTCCATGTCCAAGTCCATCCAAAATTTGGACTATACCCAAATATTTGGAACAATTTGCCCAGCAGTGCTCTCACATTCCTGCACAATTTATTGTCGAAAAGCCAATTTTTCTCTTATCTCCACACTCTTGCAATCGTTTCTAAAATATCCCGTACTAATAGCTATTTCTCAATTGCCTGGACATGTTGGCCATTTTGAATACAAGACTTATTATACAATATCTTTCTTTAACTTATTCTTTCAGAAGGGTTCAAAACTGTGATCTCCTTACCCCCATTCATTTTCCCTTATATTAAACACAGGTTTGACAATGTCAAAACATCTTCCCACCCCTAGCCCCATCTCTTAGCTATATGATTCAGTTATTGAACTTCCCTTCCCAAATGTAATAGAGTTTCAAATAATAATTTACTGAGAAGTGAAAATAAACCAGAAAACAGTCATTTGGTGCAACATTCAACAGAAATGACCTTGATAATTATTTAAGTTATGTCTACTGAAAGTTATGACCGGTAATAAATTGTGGTTTGCATATTACTATTCATACTAAATAACTGATGGTTCATCAGTACATAATCAATTATATCTTCTTTCTGAAATTAAACATCATGCAAGAAATTTGTTACACATAACATTTTTCAACATTTACAATCCCAATGGTACTGTTGCTCATCTTGCAGAAGACTAGTACTTGAATAATTATATGTACCATTTTGTTTGTATTTCAGGTCTGGACATTATTGGTTAGGCCAGCATTTAGTGCCCATCTCTACCCAGTGAACACTCAACCACATTGCTGTGGGTCCAGCCCAACATCTGGTGCCCATCTCTACCCAGTGAACAGTCAACCATAATGCTGTTGGTCTAGAGTCACATTTTAGTGCATACCAGATAAAAATGGCAGATTTCCTTCCCTAACAGACATTAGTAAATCTGATGAATTCTTATCTCAACCAACAGTTGTTACATAGCTGCCATTAGACTTGCTTTTTATTCCATATCTCTATTGACTTCAAGTTTTATCATCTTCCATGGTGGGATTTGAACCATGCCCCCCAGAACATTAGCCAGAGGATCAGATTACTGAGCTAGTGGCATTACCATTGCACAACTGTTTCACTGCCACTTCCTCTAGTATGGCTTGCACAAAGCTGTGTCTACAATATTTACAATGTTACAATGTCTAATCATTTTTTAAGACTATAAATTGACATAGACAAACCTCTATTAATTAATGTATAATAATTAATATACTCATTTATATAGCATGTTGTAATCAAATGGCAGAATAGGAATAAGGGACTGAATGACCTACTGCTGGTCCTTGATTCCTATTCTTCTACCCAAAACTCTATGAAAATACAGGAATAGAAATGTTGCTTGAGTCTATTAAGCATCATTTCAATAATATTGCCTATAGCAATGTCCAGGATCTCTAAGCATGTAGAATATTTCCTCTATAGCAGATAGAATTCACAGTGCACATTACCACTTCCAATCAGAGTATATTCCCATAAAAAGCTGAAGGAAACTTAAGGGCTGAATCTTATTTTTGACACAATCCAAGTTGTGTCAAACATTTTGGAGGGATTTCTGATGGGAGGGCTGATGGGGTTTCTTGCCGTATCTTACCAAACCAGCCTCAATGATTACCTACCTCACTCATATAGTATCTGTCACATAGAATTCTGCCCCATCTTATCACATGCTAGTCCCAGAACACTTGCCACTTAGCAGATGTACTCCAAAAGATTGGTATTGCTTGCGTCTGTGCTTTCTTTAAGAAAGCAGTCTGGGCACCCAGACAAACAATGACATTCCGAAGATGCCCAGCTCAGTACAAACCAAATCTAAATATGTCAGAAAAGGGGAAGATAGTATCGTGATTGTCAAATAGGGACCCGTAGGTATTGGTTGAGGGGCTAGAATAATGGAGAGGAGTCCTTTTCTCTGAGGACAGCAGAGGATGCCACAACGTTCATCCTTGTCAGAGGGTCCAAGATTGCTACCCAGATCATGCCCTTTCCAAGGTTTGGAGGAACTACCAGCAGTGCCATAAAAAGGTCATTGACCTTCTCTGCTGCATCAGGACGAGGGCCACAACTCTGCTCTCTGCTACCATCGCTCTAGTTCTGCTTCCACATGCACATTCCACCAACATTCATTCTTTGCCACTCATTTTCTGCAGTTACTTCCCTTACACCACATCCCACCGATCTCCCACAGCAGCAACCCTGCATGCCCTCTACATTGCCTGTTCACACACTCTGAACAACTTAGCACCTTTTTCTCAGCTGCAGCAGGACTTACAGACTCTTACAAGATTCCACCAATGATTTTATCTTTTTAAACTTAGATTATAGGCTACTCTTCAATTCAACCCTAAATTAATGCTCTACTTCAAATGGTTATTGATTTCTTGAATACCTGGTTGGGTCTAGGTGCATTAGAGCATACAGAGGTGTCAATTAAAGAATGTTATTGATAGGGGCATGTACCAGTGAGAAAATATGAGAAAATAAATTGTGGAGGTAAATTTCTAAGATGAAATATATTATTCAGTTTAATGCTACTAGCAAAACCAAAGTATATTGTAATAACAATGATTGCAAAAACATATTGGTTTGTAGACTTGAATATTTTCTCAGATGATATGTAGCAGTTCACCTCAGAAATGAATTAAAAATGCTTTTCTTTCAAATTCTGTTTGAGTGTGCTTCAGATATTTTATATTTTCCTTTATCTCAGAGGACTTGATAATCAAGGTCACATGTATTATTGTTGATCGTGGCATCATTATTCACTTGACAAATGAATGAACTAGATAAGCTGCACATGCAAGATCAGAACAATGTCAGTTTTTTTTCATTAATGGTGGAGTACACAGTGTACATAGGATGCATTGTGTTGCACAGCACTCCAACAAAGTAGAAAATGGTGTTTTAAACTATTATAAATAGTCATCAATTCTATAATCCAGACAACATTTATCAGCGTTAGTAATTGCACATGGGTAGAAGAACACCTGTATAATGCTTTTTCATAGTATCACGGGATGATTATGGTGCAGAAACGGGCCATTCCACCTGTTATGTTTGCACAAACTCTCTGAGCATTCTAATTTAATGTTAATTCCCAATCTCTTCCCATAACCCTGTACATTATTTCTATTTAAATAATCACCCAATGCCCTCTTGAATCCCTGTTAAATTTGCCTCCACCACATTCCCAGGCAGTGCATGCTAGACCCTATTTTCTCATTCCATGATTGCATCTTTCCCAAAACACTTTAAAACTCTTACCCTTTGGTTCTGGATCCTTTTACAAACAGTAACAATATTTCCCCATCTACTTTGTCAAAACTCCTCTTGATTTTGAATATTTCTAATTATTCTGATCTCAGCTTTTAAAGAAGACAGTCCTAACTTTTCCAATCTATCCTCATAATTGATGCGTTTCAACCCTGGAACCATTCTCATAAATCTTGAATTGTTAGTAGGGAACTCACTCAAAAGGAACTTAGACTGACAGCCAGCCTGACAATGTCACACTGTTAAATCTGGCATGATTTCTTGTTCAAGACAATTCCCATTAGAAGCATGGAATTGCTGAACTTTCCATCAAATTCTTTTTTACACCTTTACTTGGTACCATCAAAATTAGGCATGCACGTGAAATTTCCACAGAGGTTCCCCTGACCTCCCTCACAAACATTTGTAGAAGATAGTTACAACCTTGGAGAAATAGCTGTTGATGGTTATTCATCTAGAGTCTCCAATGATTTTATTGAATGACCCCAGATGGAATTCCCATTCACTTGGGGAGGCAACACCAAACTATAGCCCTGTGATTGACATAATCAATGGAAAGTGTACTGTAACCCTAAAGGGGAATGATTGGTTATTTTGACTCTGTGAAGGTCACTTCTGTAATACAAACAGCAATAGCTTACTAATTATATTACATCCATCAGACGACAGTCAACATTAACTCTACTGCAATCTTACACTTAGCTCACTTGTTTTTTGTTCAGATACTTTCATCTGACATAAACTTCATAGCAAGCATTACCCCTGTTGCAGCATTCAATATGAATGACCTTCCAATGTCAATTGAAGATCATTTTTTCAATCTTGCAATGGAACTATGTGCAAACAGTTTGAGTATTTTTGGTTCAAAAGTAGATTACATATCAATAAATTTTGGATATTGTACATTCATATATTGCAACATCTTGAATCTCTATTTACAAGTATTAATTAAAGTTACGTCCTACCACTTCGCAGATTTCTAATATTTCAAATGAGTGGTTCACTAAACATAAACGTACTCAGAGACTTCCACATTGCTGACAAATGGACAACCATTTGCCAGCAGAATTTTTTGAGCAATTAAACTCTAGTTTATGATACCTTGTGGCTCTGCCTTAATAAGATTGCCATGTGTAAGCTTTGTGCACCTCCATTTGGATTGCTAATGCCATGACAATAGCAATAATCTCAATAGGCAATAGGGGAAACTGTATTTGATGTGAATCTGAGAACCTATTTCTTTATCGGAAAGCTGCTAAATTGTGAGTCAGAAGCACACTAATCTGAGGAACATTCCAAACTTTATCAGTTTTGGCAAAGATCCTTAGTTACATTTTTTCATCAGCTATTTCAATCATTAACTGTACTTTCTGTATTCAGGTCACTAACTGCTAAATCAAAACCTGATGTGCATTCATTGATCTCCCAAGGCATTGTACACAAGGACTAAAGACAGAGGGCTCTCGACTTGACTTCATCACATGGCTAGTAATCTGGCAGACCAGATCAAATCCCTATGCGAGAACCTGCCTCCGTTTTTATTCCATTCAGTTATGCTGTAACTATACTCTCACACCTATGATGACAATATAAAGGATAATTAGAGTCTGACAAGTTCCCAATTTAAATGTGGACACAGGGTATTAAATTAGAATTGTTAACAGTAAGTGTATGAACAAATAATGTTTTTAAAATACACTTAACTCACCATGTTACTACAGTACTGAATATAGTAAGTCAAAAGTGAAATTGTTACTTCACCCAGATCTTTGAATTTTGTGAGCTCAACCTGAATTACTGAGTTTATGTATTTTCCGCTCATGCAGCTAATAGAATTTTATTTTAGTGGGGCTTGGGGATGAGCAAATTTATGGTTAACTTTCAGTGGATTGATAGCAGACCTCCTGTGCTCTCATTTACAATGTGAGACTGTGTGGAAGATTCATTTGTAATATATCAAGGGTCTTGCACATACCACACACTTCTGCAAGTGCTCTCACACCCTTATTGTTATAACACAATGTTTCCTCCAACATATGGTTGAAAACATCATGGAAGATCCACTTTGTTGAAAAGAATAGGTGCTAAAAGAGATTGAACGTCAGTTATGTCAGATGCAGCTCATATTTTTGTCTTTAAAATATAATGTCAAATACCTCAAGACTCTTTTTAATCATGAGATTTCATTCACAAGAATATTTTATAATAGCTCCAAGCCTGTTTATTATTGGTTACTCAAAGAAGATTAGGGAAGAAAATTCACACCATAAGATTGTAGATTATGACATGCTGTACAGAAGGGAGGCAAGACTACAACTATTTATAGCGAAATTGGATCAGTATATGAAAATGAAGGAAACAGAATGTGATGAGGAAGAGCTGAGAAATGGAAGTAAATTTTCTGAGAATAGTTAAAATCAGCATGAGTCTAGCTTATCTAATGAACTCCTAGTATAATCAAGACGATTCTATGATCATACTTATTAACATGAGCAGAATGAAAGTTGTGACATCATTTGAGCAATTAACATAATTGGATCCCATATTAACCTATGGTTTCTTGATAGAAAACATATCATCCTTATTGTATATTTCATGGTTGATGTAGATGTGAATAAAGGAATACAAAAAAAGAAAAAAAAAATTAATACATAATTTGGTCATGTAGGAGATAATATTTTACACTTAAAACAAAAAAAAATGCATTCTACACACATAATACTATCTTTTAAACTGATTACCTGAATGGTCCACAATCAAACGATGGGGTAAATGTCATTATTGTGTAGACAACTGGCAATAAGCTTAGGAACAAGATCAGCAGTAATAATGACATATAAAAATTATTCGATCCCGATGCCTTGAAAACTCTTGACTGAGGGACATTGCAACACATAACAGCCCAGCACTGAAAGTACATGGATGTCAACAGCCGTAGAATATTGATGCCAATTAAGCCAGGAGAATAGAAAGTCCCCATCCTGAAAAAAATCCATTATTCAGTCATGTAAAAACAACATATATGTAATTAAAAACAGTATTGACGCTATTCTTACTTAAATTTCCATTATTTTATATTTGTTCATAGAATGTGTGTATCTGTGGCAAGGCCAGTATCTATTTCCTAGCCCCAGTCACTTACTGTAGGTCTAGAGTCACACACAGGCCAGACAAAGCAAAGATGGCAGATTTCCTTCACTAAAGGATATTAGTGCACCATATGGGTTTTGACAACAACCACTAGCTGTCACACAGTTTTCATTAGACTAGCTTTTATTCCACTTTTTAACTCCATGTTCCCAAAGCATTAGCCAGGATTATTACTCCAGTGACATTATGACTACAGCATTGCTTCCCCTCAGAGTTGCCAATGTCTTCAGACATTTCAAACAAGTGAAATGAAATAGTTCTGACCTCTAATATTTCTGCAGTTCGATAATTCAACAGTACATTCCTAGAACATGTGATACTCTGTTTTTCCCCTTATTCACTAATGTTACAATTACCGATAAATTGTTTAACTGCATTAGCTTATCAACATTCTTTGCACGCTAGCATAGCAACCTTACTTGATTTTTGCTCTGTGCACCCTTTCTATCTTATTGAAAGACTGAGGGGCAATTTTTCCCATTTTGTGTTAAAGCATTTTGCCAAGTGAAATTCATGACGCCTGGTCCATTATGGCTCACAGCCACTGTTCTCTTCACTCTTCAATCTGTTAATAATGTAACCAAGCCCATGGGCACAGTTCTTGTGCAATTGCACGGCAGAAGAGGGAGTAATGCTTGCCATTGCCCGGACCTTCCAGTATTCAACCACTGGTGTCATGCTTAAAGTCCAACGGCTTACCACTTTAGATGTTGCAGGCCAGGAATTGCCCCTTACATTGCGGCTGTCCTCCATCATCACTGAGGTTATGGCCCAGAAAGCAAGGCTCGCTCTGCACTTTACAGGCAGGGACCTGGAGGTGGTGGTGAAGAGGAAAACAGTCCCTTTTTTCTTGCTGACTACCAAAGGAGGTCATGGCACCAGACCTAGCTAGACCAGACTCAGATAACGGCCCAGGTCAGTGATGTGTTCCTGTTTTAAGGGGGATGTTGAGGAGTGCAGGAGGAAGGCTGAAGATCTCCTGTGTTGTGAAATGTCACTATCTTCTCTCTGGTAGCTCACTCTCACAGGGCCTTCACCCACTGGAATGTTACCACTACACACTAAGGCTCCTGGACAATAACTCATTATTGCACATATCATGTCCACTCAATGGTTTTCACTCACTTATCCCCTTAAGGTTCTGACCTCTCCTGCCCTCTGCCTACTCAGTCAATGGAGACACCTCACACCACTCCAATTCCTGAATAACTGCTCTTCCATCCACTTCCTTAACATCCAACCCCACTCTTTCTCACATTTCAGGAAAAAAATGGCCCATCCCACACACTGATGCCTTCACAGCACTGTGTTCCATGGTCCAATCCCAGGCTGCAAGGGCTCAGAACTCTAAACCCTGGTAAAACCAAGGGTCTGTTTGACTGATATAGGAGGTTTGGTTAACAGGTTTGCAGATGACAACAAAATTGGTGGTGTAGTAGACAGTGAAGAAGGTTATCTCAGAGTTTAACAGGACCTTGATCAGATGGGCCAATGGGCTGAGGAGTGGCAGATGGAGTTTAATTTAGATAAATGTGAGGTGCTGTATTTTGAGAAGGCAAATCAGGGCAGGACTTACACATTTAATGGTAAGGTCCTGGGGAGTGTTGCTGAACCAAGAGGCCTTGGGGTGCAGGTTTATAGTTCCTTAAAAGTGGAGCCCCACGTAAATAGGATAGGAAGAAGGCATTTGGTATGCTTGTCTTTATTGGTCAGTGCATTGAATACAGGAGTTGGGAAGTCATTTTGCAGCTGTGCAGAACATTGGTTAGGCCACTTTTGGAAAACTGCATTCAATTCTGGTCTCCCCGCTATAGGAAAAATGTTGTGAAACTTTAAAGGGTTCAGAAAAGATTTACAAGAATGTTGCTAGGGTTGGAGGCTTTGAGCTATAGGGAGAGGCTGAATAGCTGGGGCTATTTTCCCTGGAGCGTCGGAGGCTGAGAGGTGACCTTATAGAGGTCTATAAAATCATGAGGGGAATGGATAGGGTGAATAGACAAGGTATTTTCCCTGGGGTAGGGGAGTCCAGAACCAGAGGGCATTGGTTTAAGATGAAAGGGAAAAGATTTAAAAGAGACCTAAGGAGCAACTTTTTCACGCAGAGGGTGGTGCATGTATGGAATGAGCTGCCAGATTTGCAATTTAATGGTCTGGGAACAGTCTTCAAAACCCACCATGGAAGATAGTCAAATTCAAATGCAGTATAAAAATACTGAAGCTAAAGGCTGATATAATAGCAACCATGGGGCAAATATTATGTTTTTTTGGCTGAGTCTGAGTTGCATTGGGTTTTTTTGAGGGTTTCTTGCTGCAAGGTCTAGTGAGTTATCTCAATGTATCTTACCAACGTGCCTCAACAACTGTAGACCACATCCCTACAGCATTCCTCATGTCTGACTTCCAGCCCTTCCTACCACACACTGCTGCTGGAACAGTTCACCACTTAGTGGATATCCCAGAATTCATTGCATCTCCTGTGCCCGTGCTAACTTAAAAAGCTCTTGTACAATCCCACAAGCACTGACAGTCTAGACCTGCTCTGCACAATTCCTGACATTTATCCCACACATGACAAACTAGGGGAATTCAGCTCATTGCTTTGTGGGAAGGATCTTCAATATCCTTTTGGATGGGGTGGCATCTATTGGACTTCCTCTTCGCCCTGGGACCAGCAATGGAGGCCATGACACTAGACCATGCCAGCCTGGTCCGAAGTTGCTACCTGCATTAGTGCAGTCTCAGCCATTTGGCGGAATGCCCAGTAATCTAAGAAGAAGGTCAATGTCTTTCTACAGTCCAAAAGCAGAGGTGCCACCCTCTTCTCCCCAATACCTTACATTCACTCCATTTCTGCAACTATACCCATCTCCCACTAACGGTCATGCTCTACCACTCTTGCTATTGACTACAATATGTTCCCTCACTTGCTGTCAACAAACCCAACCCTGACACCACTAACCCTGTATTCCATATGCATTAACTACTCACTTGCTCGTGGCATTTCCCCACAGCAATTACTGTGCCACCCACTTTCATCTTTTGAAATACATTTCTGTCTCTCATTCTATGAGGAGAACAGACCATAATAGAGTAGAAAGACTTAATACAAGTGATGTGCTGCCTATCATTTGGCTCCTCACACATTGTGAGGAGAGGACTCTGACTCTGACATCCACAAGCAGGTTGTGAACCGGTGTCAGAGGCTGCCTTTGACTTATCCCTGAGCAAAGGTATACTGACAATGATGACAAGTGTCCAGGCTTTGTATCTGCGCAAAACAGCGTGGCAAGCCAACAGTAATTTGAGCCTGGTATCACTGGCTGAGGGAACAAAGTGCAAAAAGGTAAGGCAAAGCAGTGCAAGGCAGGGATGCTGTGAGCATAGCAGGCAGACTCAAACTGAGTCAGCGATATGACAAAGAGTGATGATCCCTGAGACACAGATGTGGTGCAGAATATAGAAAAAAGAACAAAAATAGCCAGAACTAAATTTGTGAACATGAAGGATGCATTGACAACAAGAAAACTCAAGATTGCAACAAGAAAAAAAGAACTCAGACGATACTATGTTGGATCAACTTCCAAAATATTGGGATCTATTACAAAGGATGTGATAGGATTGCGCAAGATTTTGCAGGAAGTACCAATCTCTCACAGATTCAGACAGTTCTTTCAGAGCTCACAACTGTTAGGGGAAGCCAACCATGCCCCCTTTTTCACAGCACTCAGCCGCTGTACACTGAAATTTAGAGGTCCTGATGGCCATTTTGACATCTGCTGTCAAACGGTAAGTCCATCATGTCAATGTAAAGTTAGGGTGCTGGGAACAAAGGATGTTCAATTAGTCATGAGAAGGTTGCTAAGTTGAATAGGTAAGTAGGGTGGGAATAGAGTGCCAACTGGTTAGTGTATCAGCTAGGGAGGAGTTTCGGTGCCAGCTGGTGTAGATATATGGTGTCACTTGGGTAGGGTGCCAGGTGGGTAAGATCTCAGTGGAGAGGATGGTGTGGAAAGGGAATATGCTGCCAAGACTAGTTCTAAGATGGTAGCAGAGAAGCAAGGGCTGTGTGCACGCCCCTGCCTAGGGCTCATCCGCATCTATCTACTTTCTTTTTCTTTACTTTATACTTTTGTTCTTTCTCTTTTGTTATGTTCTCTTTGGCCGGTTAGTCGGCAGAATCGGCGTGGCAGCAAAAGCAGGCCATGTGCGGAGTGGCACTAGCGTGCCGGCAGTTGGGGGCAAGGGTTGGGGCGGGCGCAGCTCCTCCTGGCGATAGAAGGAGGCAGCAGCGGCAGCAAGGATATCCTTCCGGCATTCGGGCCTGGTGGCGGTGTTGGATAAATTCCTCCAGCGATCCACTTCAAGATGGTGGTGCTGGCAAGGCAACATCATGGAGGAGGGCAACCAGAGTGGGACTCTTGGCACTGTGAGGGCCTGGCCTGGCAGTAGAGCCAGGGACTCCTGGCTGCAGTAGGCCCAGAGCAGAGACTCCTAGTGTTATGGAGGTGGCAGTGGAGCCAGGGACTCCTGGACACGGGGTGAGTATGGTTTCAGCATAGGACTCGGCAGTATTGGCAAGGTGGGGCCAAGAGATGGCACCTAAAGTGTGGTAACTCATACAATGGTGGGTCCAGCGCAGGCGGTAGCAAGGCAGTGGAGGAGGGGTGGCAGCAAAGGTACCATTGGTGAGCTAGCTGAGTACCCATGGTGGAGATGGCAAAATGGAGATAGACTGTCTTTCAGTTTTATCTTCCTACTGTTTTTTATTCTTAAACTATTCAAAATGGCACCAGATTGTGACAACGGTTGAAGCTTTTCACTGAATTTTACCATATTATTCTCTACAAAGTGCAAGTGACAATAAACCATTCAATTCAATTCAATTCAAGACGGGAGGGTGCCAGTTCTCAAGGAGGTAAGGGGTTAACTAAGTGTCTGGAGTAGATTGGAGTGGAATGGAGAAATCAGTCCATTCACTCCAATCTACCCTTAACACTTACCTGGCCCCTTACCACCTTGCAAACTGGCATCCCCACCTGGTGGGTGGGCAGGGTAGGTGTTGGGTCTGGCCAATATAGTAGGCAGGGGGAATTGGGGGAAGGGTTCAGCGGAGGAGAATATCAGGATTTAGAGCAGTGTGTGTCAGTTCCCGAGGCAGGGGTTTTGAGTCCCAGGACAAGGGTGTTGGGTCCCTGGGATGGCGGGGGAAGGAGCTGTCAAGTCAGGGTCAAGTCAGGGTCTGCAAGGTCCAAGTGGTTTGGGAGTGCTGTAGATGGGGAGTCTGTTTAAATGGTTACTACGGAATTAGACTATGTATTTAATAGTCTCAGATTTTCTGAGTGGATATTTCACTTAATTCCATCAGAACCATTCAAAGTCTCAGGTTTTTATGGAGATTTTCAGAGGGCTCCAATCATGGAGGATTGCCCAGAGGAACATTCAATTTCCCAGGCAATTCCTTTGGAGGCTGTTACAGTGGAGATTCTGCAACCCCCATCTATTGCCTGGTCTCTGCCCAACTCAGACATAACTTCAAATCTTCAAGCGTGTACCTTGCAGGTAAAAGACAGTCAGGACTTGGAACTTATGGCAGGTTAGTTTGCACTGAGAGACAGCCAGGCGTCTTTTGAATCTATACAGGATCTTCAGTGGTGATGTGGAACTAGGCATTATCCATGTCTTAGCCCATTTTTTAGCCAACAGTTTTTTGAGCTAAGTAAAGGCAGGCACCCTTTGTGGTTTAGCCTGCCATTTAGCACACAAGTAGAGGCTGGTCGTTTGTGACAATGGTGAGCACTGAACAGTAAATGTATCAGTTAGAGACAGAGTGGCAATATCACTGGTATGTCATGGTGTTACATCAATGTCAGAGCTGCAGCTTGGGCCTGCAGTTTGCACAGCAAATATACTGCATATGCTAGAAGAAAATGATGATGTATGAAAGTCAAAGGGGAGGAGTGTTTAGTTGAGTGAGAGTGGACTCCAGTAAATTGAGGGACTGCCTCATTTTTGCTGTGATAGCAAAAGTGAGCTCTGTACACCAGCTTTCAGGATTGTTGTAAGCATTTAAGAGCTGAGATTGCGCTGTGTGGTCTGATTCCAGTGCAGGGGGTTTGTCACAATGAGTTAGGCACTTTATCCTATTTGAGTTCAGGGATCTGTGCCCTTGAAGGGTAGTGATTGGGCTGCACTCAGTTTTCAAAGTCAAGTTCTGCTGTGATATATATATAGGTCAGTCAGAGTGCTGTTGAAAGATTAGCCTGGGGTATGACCCATAGTCAGTCACAGACGTTAGGTCATAAAAAGTTAGGGGGTTTATCAGGGGCTAGTCCATAGCGTCAATGTGGCTCAGTAGTTAGCCCTGATGCCTCACAGCGCCAGGGACCTCGGTTTGATTCCACCCTCGAGCAACTGTGTTGGGGAAGGGAGGATCTGGGGAGTGGGCTTGTGTTTCATGGGGGTGGGAGGGTCTACTGGCAGAACCTTAATCCCAATGCAGCATCGATATTTTGTGAAAAAAAGTTGCTGGAAAAACTCAGCAGGTCTGGCAGCATCTGTGAAGGAAAAAACAGAGTTAACTCCAGTTCTGAGGAAGGGTCACCAGACCCGAAACGTTAACTCTGTCTTTTTCCTTCACAGATGCTGCCTGACCTGCTGAGCTTTTCCAGCAACTTTGTTTGATCCTGATTTACAGCATCTGCAGTTCTTTCAGTTTTTATTATAAACATTTTGTGGTTCACCGTGCATTTGTTAAGGTACTTGTCAAGGCATAACAATGACCTCCATGAGAAGCCTCCTCCCTGCCACACTGTGTGAGGGCATTGTATTCAACTTAATTGTTGAGGAGGTGATGGCTGAGATATCCCTTTAATAAGCTGCATGACCTCTTTGTTTTCTATGATTATCTGCTCATGGAGATGGCTGTCTGAAACCATACCTGTATTTCTTATGGCTTTGCTTCAATTGAGATTGAGATAGCAGAGACAGGAGCTTCTGCAAGCCCCAGAAGAATAGTAAGCTCTGGCAGCTGTTGCACAGCCTCCACAGTGAGAATGGGCAGAACATGGTCGATGAAGGAGGTACAGAGGAATGGTGGGAGCCAGGGTTTGTAGGTTTCACTGTAGTTATGCGCAAATGTCAGAATGAAAATGCACCAGAAGATTAAGGATGTCCTGTTCCATCACCTCAAAGATTTGGCAAAGTCTGGATTCACATCATCTGCTTCGCAACCTCTTCCCAGTGGCCATATTTCAAACTTAAGTTCTTGCATTGCTCAGCAATAATTCTTGTTAAATTGTTAAATCTTGTACATCTCAATTTTTTCATTTACAGGATGTAGACATCACTGGCCAGGTCAGTATTTATTACCCATCCTATTGCCTAAAGGGCAGTTAAGAGTCAGCCATGTTGCTGTTTGTCTGGAGTCACATGTAGGCCAGACCAGGTAAGGTCAGCAGTTTTGTTTCCAAAAGGGCGTTTATGAACTAAATGGGGTTTTCCAACAATCGACAATGGTTTCAAGGTCATCAATAATCTCTTAATTCTATTCTTCTTTCTACTTAAGATGATGGGAACACCTCTACATGCAAGTTCCCCTCTAAGCCACTCATCATCCTGATTTGGAAATATATCACCGTTCCTTCACTGTTGCTGGGGGCAAATCCTGGAATTCCTACCCTATGGGCATTGTAGGGCAGCCCACAGCAGGTGGACTGCAGCGGTTCAAGAAGGCAGCTCATCACCACCTTCTCAAGGGCAACTAGGAATAGGCAACAAATGCTGGTCAGCCAGCAACACCCACATCCCACGAATGAATTAATTAAAAATTTCAGATTTTTATTGATTTAACATTCCACTATCTGCCATGGCAGGATTTAAACCCAGGACCCAGAACATTACCTGTGTCCATGAACTGATAATGTAATGATAATACTACCAGGTGAAGTGATGGTCTGGAAGGTGCACTGCCTGTCACACATAAGAATAAGCTGGTATATGAGTTTCAATGCCAGTACAATACCAGATATACAGGTTGCTCGTCCAAAAACTGGCGTACCGTATCAAGCAGCATATCTCTTGGCTGTTCACAACAAGTGAGGCACTGACTGTACCTAACCATAACCAGCTGATGGCTACAAATCTGCCATTTGCTCAAAGCAGATCTATCCTAGCTTCTCCAACCAAATTTTGTAGCTAAAACCTCTCATTCCTGGAAGCAATTCAGTGATCTCCCCTGCACTGCCTCATGGACTCTCGCATCCTTCTAAAAGTGTGGTAACCAGACGAGACACAATTCTT
Organism: Rhincodon typus; assembly: GCF_021869965.1. Lineage (NCBI taxonomy): Eukaryota > Metazoa > Chordata > Chondrichthyes > Orectolobiformes > Rhincodontidae > Rhincodon > Rhincodon typus. The sequence continues at coordinate 63,289,361 of NC_063334.1, forward strand.
TGGTAGTGGCTTAAGCAGAGGTTTCTAAAAGTCCAACGTAACTTCTTTGGTTTTTTATTTAAAATTATTGAAGGCTAAGATACCAGAAGGCTTTACTAACTACAACCAACATGTCCTGGCACTGTCAAGTATCTGTAAACATGAACCATGTGCCTCTGCCCTGCACATTCTTCAAAAGTAACCATTAAGTATATATTGCCAGTCCTAATTCTTTCTACCAAAATGCATCACCTCCCAGTTTTCACTATTAACTCTCACCTGCCATTTCTCTGTCCATTCTGCTAGCCTATCTATGTTTTATTGTTATCTCTGCATGTTATATTGTATGTATGTGTATTGCATCTATCTTATGACTGGTGTCATCCTCACTATTTGTTACACCTCCCAAGTTTGGTATCATTAACAAACTTTCAAATTTTATTCTGAATTCCAATATACAAGCCAAAAAGCAGGGGACCTTGCACTGGCCCTTGGCGAACACCACTGAGTGCCATTCTCCAAACTGCCCTCTGGGATTTAAGCATTTGCAATAAACACTGATCTAGTCAGTGATGTCCTCATCTCATGAAAGAATAAAAGTAAAATAGCATCGTATTCTATATCCCCCCTCATCGTCTAAGAAGGAGTGCAGTGTAGGAGAAGACTCCAGAGGTGACAAAGTAAAGGCTGCCAGCTCCAAGTAGTAAGCCACTCATCTTGCCAAAACCTCATTATGTCATTAAACCTCTTGCTGTACTGGCTTCAGGTTCTGGGCACAACACTTTAACATCTTCCAGCCTTTGTGACTTGCCGAGACACCTGCTGGATGAGGCTGGTGAGTCTTCTCCTTCTGTCCTTAAGGAAAAAGGACTTCTCTCTGTGCTCTCAGTGCGCCAGAGTTGAAGGTGCAAAAGGGGCACAATGTTTCCATGTCTTCCATTCATCCAGCTATACTTCGTTCTCTCAGACTAGGATGTTTTCTGAACCACTGTAACTACTGTTAGTCCTGTTCGTGATCTTTTAATTGGAGATTCCTCTTCGTTTATTTAGGTGTATCACTACACTTGCCCTCCCTGACTGGTCGGAAAACTGAAGAATAGTCATTGTTTAGGCTTCAAATGAACAAAAGCGTGGAGCACAATTTTAATGGTTGGGGCTCCACACATTCAGGAATAAGTGGAGTAGATGCCAACCTGCAATTAAATGTATAGTTGGCTGTACGGTAATTTTGGATTCCTTGAGGTTGTGCGACTCATCACCCTTCTTCCTTTTAATCCAGCTTCTATTTATGAAAGATGGTGGACAAGTAACTAATAACCAAAGGAGGATTCTCCATAAAGATCAACATTTTTGATATTAATTGAAGGCCAGCAGTTCAGGTCAGAAGATAAGGCTAAAGAATTTGCAAAATACCTCAGCCTCCTCATAGATCCTAAACACCATACATGCCAGTCATCAGCCACTTCAGTTCATTACATATAGAATCAAGCAATGCCAGAAAGAACAGGAGACAGAAAAGATTGTGGGTTCGGATGACATTCCGGCAATAGTGTTGAAGACTTGTGCTCCAAAATTAACTGTACCCCTCGCCAAACTCATTCCGGTACATCTGCAACATTGGAATCTTCCCAACAATGTAAAAAATTGCACAGGCATGTCTTTGTTCAGAAAAAGTAACACAACTCCAATTCAACTAATTGCTGCTCCATAAGTCTGGGTATTTTTATTTAACCTGTTCAGAGATGCGATTACACACATTTTGAGCAGGTGGAACCTTAACCCAGGCCTCCTACTCCAGAGGTAGGGACACTACCACTGTACCGCAAGAGCCCTCAAAGCCACTCGGACCCTGATCTCATGACAGACTTGGTCCAAACAGACAAAAGAGGTTAATTCACGATGTCAGAGTGACTGCTATTGACATCAATGCCGCATTCAGTGTATGGGACAACAAGGAGCTCTAGCAAAATTGACGTCAGTAGGAATCAGGAGAAAACTTGCCACTGGGTGGAGCCATATCTAGTGCAAAGGAAAATGATACTGAGTGTAAGATTTTTGGATTCCAGGCCCAATAATATAATAATGAAAAGGTTCTATTGAGGTTATCACTTGAGAGATAATCAGGACATTTTAAAAGACAATTTCTCCCCAATTCCACTTTTATACATATTATGAGAGTCAGGTCACTTTAAAAAGAGCGAAGAAAATTATTACTTCACAAGGTACAGTTGTTATTAATCTCCCATCACTTCTGCAAACACTACTTCTCTGAGTTCTTTTGTGATACAGTGGCAGTGCCCTTGCCTCTGGGCTAGAAGGCTCACGTTCAAGTCCTACCTATGTTGTATAACAACATCTCTGAACAGGTTGATTTAAAAATATTGCAAAATTTACCTCGGCAGTCATCCTCCTTCATGGAGTCCATTCTCTCTTTGCAGTTTTCAAATTTCCTTTTGTATTATTCATTTAATTCACAGAAAAGCTGTTTTTCTTGACTTTCCCCTTCCAGTTCACAACAGGAGAACTTGTTGATGAAAAATAAAAGTTGCCTTCTCTGTGTTTCCTCAGCACTCGAAAGGCAAACCTCTTTAGCTTTTTATGTTTTGGATATGTCAGATTGAAACACAAGATCCTTGACCTGTCTGAAGCCATTGCTACCAATTCAACTTTTCTTCTGTCAATGACTAAAATACAAGCTGCAACATAAAAACTAACAAATAACTCTTCAATGAATGATAATGTAGTGGTTATTGCTGTGAATTTAAAACATGGAGGTTGAGTTTAAATGTGCTAAATCTGGTAATTTGTGGACAAGGACAATGTCAAAGCAGGAGGTGGTATTCGTTCTTCTTGTTCCATACTTTTGGTCACTTTTCAGAGGTACATATTATATAAAGTTTCTCCTGTATAACTGCACATTACCTTAATATTTATGACATAAAATTAATTCTGCACATGAAGGAAAACAAACAGAGGGAACATTGCTGCTGAGGATGTTAATTTATCTTCCCAATCCCAATATAGATCAAATTTCCTTCTGGTAGATCTAACAAACGTTACAAAAGTATTCATTGTATAAGTAAATGTAAGGCCAATAAACTAATTATTGTAGTAAATTACTTTTATGAGGGTCATTGTTTTCAGTCAGCACTTTACCGTATACACTAAATCTGCAGTCAATCTAGTTACTATACCCTTAGACTAAATTTGTTTTCACATATGAATGATTTTATTCTATTAGTAAATGTAGGCAATCAAGGAAATGACCTTTGCTCAGTCACGAGGCAACAGTACTTAGTGGAGCTCACTGCCAGCAAATACCATCTAACCACAAAAGTATAAAGCGTTTCCTCATTTCTGATTAATGGAGTCAGTAAGTTTAAATGGTTTTAAATCTGATTGTTATCAGCAAGTGAATAAAAGAAAATCAAATACTACAAAGTATTCAACAAAACCATGGACAGAATCTTAGAGGGATCTGAATGATGTGGGTTACGGTGAGATTTGTGGCAGAATCTGAAGAGAAATCCAGTGGAGCCAGTTTTGCCACTGGGAGCATCTCCTTCCAACTTTCATGATATTCACAAATGGCATGGCATGATTTTCACTAGGAGTGGTGAGTTGCCAATCAAGAGTGATTAATGCATACTAAATACTTTGTTGACTCACTGTTGTCATTTAGCTTTCAATCTTACAGAATTTGTCAAGCAAGCCAGACATGAAGAAAGCTTGACAATGGAAACCACAGCAAGTACCTGACAAATTCAGCTTGCCACTTGCTCCAAATGACTTTCATATTAGGTACCAACATCTCAGGGTGTGCTCCATGGATACCAGCATCTGATATGTGCCAACTTCTAAGGAACCTCGTGGCACATCTGCTATCCACTTTCTTTTAGCATTTATTACCCGTCCATACTAGCACCTGAGAAGATGGTGGTGAGCTGTCTTCTTGAACTACTGCAGTCCACCTTCTATGGGTGCCATGAGAGAGAGAATTCCAGGATCTTGACCCAGCGACAGTAAAGGAACAACGATATAGTTCTAAGACAGGATCATGAGTGGCTTGAAGGGGTACTTGGAGGGTGGTGTCCCCACGTATCTGTTGCTGTTGTCCTTCTAGATGGAAGTGGGTTGGAAGGCGCTGTCTGAGGAGCTTTAGTGAGTTTCTGCAGTGTATCTTGTAGATAGTACACACTGCTGCTACTGAGCATCAGTGGTGGAGGGAGTTTGCGAATGTAGTCAATCAAGCAGGCTGTTTTGCCCTGGATGGTATCAAGTTTCTTGAGTGTTGTTGGAGCTGCACCCATCCAGGCAAAAGTGAGGAGTAATTCATCACACTCCTGACTAGTGCCTTTCAGATGGCGCTGAGGCTTTGGGGAGTCAGGAGGTGAGTTACTTGCCTCGCCTATTTCTACCCTCTGACCTATTCTAGTAGCCAAATGTTCTATGTGGTGAGTCCAGTTGAGTTTCTGGTCAACAGTAATGCCCAGGATGTTAATATTGTGGGATTCAATGATGGTAACACCATTGACTATCAACAGGTGGTGGCTAGATTGTCTGTTATTGGTGATGGCCATAGCCGGCCTGTTACTTTGCCTCTTGCAGGCCAAGCCTGGATATTGTCCAGATCTTGTTGCATTTGAACATTGACTGCTTCAGGACACTTCTGCATTTCAATACTGTACCTCAGGCTGCACTGGCAACTAACATTGCAATGATGTAGCTAGGACACTGTGCACTCAGGGACATACACATACCTCACTGACTGGACTATCTCTTCGCTTGCTATCATCTCCTTGACTCACGTGACGGCTGCCTGGATGCTTATAGCATCTCTGCACTAGATTGTTTGGCATTGCCTTCTTGTGCTTTGACCCAGTTAGCTAGAGATACACGGCTTATTTAACTTCTATCCTGCCTTACTGTTTAGCACAGAGACAAAGGAAGGAAGATTGTCATGGTTGTCAGCAGTTCTCAGTCAAGTAACGGGGACAGCCTTAGTTCAGGGGCTCCTGGCACATAAAGGCAATGGCAGCCTTTGATACTAGTTCAGACGCTTCGGAATGGTCAGTCAATCACTAGGGACAGTCAGAGTCAGGATCCTCTCCACCTACAGTTGGCAGCCCACCACCCATTTTGAATCTTACTGACCTAATGAGGACTGTTTTCCTCCTGAAATGAGAGAGGGGCAGGTATTAAGGGAGATGAAAGGGGATGACAGCTCTTCAAGTGTGGAGGTGTCCTGAGCAACGGATTAGGCAGCACACGGGGCATGCAGGGTGAGTGGTGTTGGGAGTTGGGATGGGTGTCAGCAAGTGAAGGAAGATATTGCAGGCAATAGCGAGAGTGGTAGAGCACGAGCCTTGGGAGATGAAATTACAGTAACAGATCTCGAGTGAGTGTGACGTTATCAGAGAGAAGATGTGACACAATGGTGGAGTGAAAAAAATTTTGACTTTCTTCCTACATTGCTATGTCTTCCTCCAGACAGCTGAGACTGCACTGACCTGGCCAGGCTGGCATAGTCTGGTATGATGGCCTCCATTACTGGTCCTGAAAGAAGAGCAAGTCCCTTTTCCAACAGGATCTCCAGGACCCTGCCCTCATGGTGCAATGCTGATTTCCCTGGTCTGGAGAAAATATCAGCAATCGTGCAGGGGCAGCTCGGGACTGACAGTGCACGACTGGGTGCACCAGTGGCTTTTAAAGACAGTGCTGGTGAATTCTGGGATATCTGTTGAGTGGCGAATTGTTTGGAGAACATGGCATCGTAAAGTGGGGCTGGAATCGGACATGAGGTACATCATAGGGGGCAGTAGATAGTTAATGAGGTGAATTTGGTAAGATACAGCAAGAAAACTTTATGGCAGAAATTCCCCCAAACTAACTCGACACTACTCGGACTTTAGCAAAACAGTAATGTACAGCCCTCTGTACCAATAAGAAGGTGCTGAATTACCAGTATCTGCTGGTCCTACAAATAGGTAATATAGTTCATATCGAATTCTCAGGAGGACCATGTTATTCAGACCATGTTAATCCATTGGTATCCTAGTTCCTTTCTTCCAGGAAGATAATCACAAAATCCAAGTCCTTTCCCTAGGGGAGCAATTCAACACATCCTTATGCTGACCCATAGGGGTGAAAGTCGAGTTGAGAGAAAAAAGACTAGATTTAGTTCTTTCAGAGAAAGAGTATACAAATATGAAAAAGATAAATATATAAATACACAAATACCTTTAAGGTATGTAAGGATATTAGGAGGTGCCTTGAATATAGACCAGAATGGCCAATTACCTGCTGTCAGTCCTTGTACATTCAAAAAATAGAATTTTAATACAGGAATATAAAGGTAAAATAACCTTGTGCTACATCATTACTGAAGGACAATTCTGTTTAAAACAATCAAACATCTGTACTGGCGAAAGGCTCATCAATTGCCCTAGGTCATGCAAGGATGGGTTGGAGAGTAAGACCAGGTGGAAATTCACAAAGCTTCGTGTCTGGTCAAGTGGGATGATAGGTTCCTGTCTCCAGATGAACAGTTAGCCACAGCTGCTTCCATAGACCACCCTACGGAGAAGCTTCCCCTACACAAGGGTGGCCTGGCAGCAGTGACCACGATTCACTTTGCTAAATTAAGAGCTTCTTCAGAGACCACCTCAAGGTCGAGACTCCCTTGCAGTTCCCAGCCATCCCTGATAGTGAGACTGCTTTCTTTCCAATGCTGTCGGCTCTCAGATCGGCCAGCAGCCTCAGAAGCCAGACAATGGACCCAGTGATGGCCTGTTAATTTGCTGTTTGTGGGAAGAGTTCATGGACCAACACCATGGCAATCAGTTAGGGCCTGAAAATTGTCTTGACTGGTCAGTGTTTTTTTAAAGGGTACTGGCTGCCATGAGCATCTTTGAAAGTTTCTTTTGTTTAGTTAACTATTCTTTCACAAAAGATACAATGGATGTATCCCGAACATAAAATGGCCGTACGCGCTTTCACTAGTTTACATTTATTTTTGAGCTTGGTTTCTACCCCGCACCTGTTAGAAGGATCTAACATGGCATATTTAGAGGCTCCATTGAGCAGTACAAGATATCCTTATTGCAGGATTTAAGTATTTGAAATAGAAACAGAAATAGACCAGTCAGCGCCTTGAGCCTTCTCCATCATTCAGTAAGATCCTAGCTGACCTGTTTGTGTTACCCATCTACTCCAAATAACCCTTGATTTCCCTTGCCTGAAGAGTCTCTCCTGCTCTGACTTAAAAATATTCAATGATACCGTCTCTACTGCTTTTTGGGACAGAGTTCCAAAGTCGCACACCCCTCTGAGAGAAAAGAATTCTGTGCATCTCAGCACTGAAATGGAGTCCCCTAAATTTAATACAGTGCAATCTAGTTCTGGACTGACCCACAAAGGAAACATCTCTTCCACATCCACCTTGTCAAGATCATTCAGGATCTTATACAGTTCAGTGAAGCCACCCTTCAATTCTTCTGGATTTCAGTGGAAATAAACCCAGCCTGTCCAACATCCTCTTAAGATAACCCACTCATTCCAGGTATCAATCTAGTAAACCTCCTCTGAACTGCCTCCCATACATTTACATCCTCCCTTAAATAAGAAAACCAAAGTTGCACACATGAATTTAAGATGTGTCTCAAAATGCCACTAGTGAATTGTACAGTTGTAGCAAAAAAGCTTCCTTACCATATCATTCCTTGATTGAAGATAAGCCCCAGAACATTTCCACTGATGTCAAACTCAGTATACGAAGGCTAAAGTTTGAAGGGTAAATGTACAATTTTAATGGAGATGAAGCAACAGTATAAGATGTGTCTGCATGTCATATCCAATACATTTATTTTCATAAAATATACTTACAAATCCATACTCCAGATCCCAGCACCAGCAATAGTTAATAAATCTGACAAAGAGAGCACGTAGAAAATCCCCAACCAATATACTGCCATAAGTTACGAGAATGTCAGAGACAGTAAGCTTTGTAAATTCCTGCAAATTAAAGGCCGCATTACTCAACAAAGAGTGCAATTATCAAACATTTCAATGATATTAAGCTTTAACTTTTCAACAACATTTATCAAAACAAAATTGTTTTTGAAGCAAAAAGTGTATAACTTTCTCCCTATTAGCACAGTTGCAAATTTACCAAAATAGTTATGAACCATGTACATGAGGCTGAGTTAACTGGCAGAGTGGTGGGTCCATCGCTGAAGGCAACATTGCCCATGATTCCTAGGCACCCTAACACAATTAAAAGCCAATCAAGCAGTTACCTGGTTGGTGCCAGCTCTCTCAGATCCTGTAGGAGGGATGTTGTGCCTCCAAGAACTGCTGATTAACCAGAAGACAGCATATCGTACGGTATTAGCAGCTCCACCACACATGATGGCTACGGTCAGTACTGCAGTGGACCCCAGGAGAAGGAGCAGCTGTGGAGCCTCGGAACAAAGCAAGTCAGAGGCCTTGGTTAGGCCAGTCAGACACGTCTGGCAAAGAGGGCATTCGCTCAAAGGACAATTGGGTCTTCTACAAGAGCGGCAGCTTGCTCTGTCAAGTAGGAGGACCACTCCAGACCATGAAAGGTTAACCTGAGTAAAAATTGCAGCCCACTGCCCACAATTGGCTAAAAGATTGGAAGACTTTCCCTCCCCTTTCCCAACCCTGAGATTATCTTGGGGAGTCAAGAGGTGATGGGATCACCAACACATCCCTTCCTGCCTTATTATATAGCCCCACCACTGCCTAATCACTACCACTCCTGCAAGGGTGAGGGCCATTAAACAGGACCCATTATTACACAAAAACCTAGTGAACCTTCAGTGGTACATGGATGTATCTTGAGCTATGATGTGAAAATTACCTGAATACATTAAAGCAGAAAAATTTAGAATACATTTCTACAGTACAGGTTCAAATATCTTACCAATCCAACACCTGTTTCCCAGCAAGGTCCCCTGGGAAAATCTGCAGGATCTATTGCAGGAATGCTTTCTGAGGTTGAATTAGTAAAATTGAAGGAATTCACCAAGACTAAAGTCTTATTCTTTATACTTTCTTCCTCTGCCAACTGAAAAAAGCCAAACAAAACACTTTCAGGGTATTAATACATATTTGTAGGAATAAAAACGGAATGTACTGGAGAAACTCAGCGGCTCTGGCAGCATCTGTAGACAGAGAAACAGAATTAATATTTAGAAGCTAATATGAATTTTTCTCAGAAGAGTTTTGGATAAGTATCTGCAGCACTTTCTGGCTTTATTATCAGATCTCCAGCAACCACAGTACATTGTTCTTATTTACGTATTTATCTACATTTTAAGGCATTTGTTTAGCAAACAATGCACTTAGATCTTGCGCTCAGCTGTAACCCACTTGGGTTCAGCCTTGTTCCAACCCAGGTTTTAGGATAATTGTCTTTGAAATAATTTTGAGATGTGACCAAATAAGGGCTGAAAACATCACCTACATCTTGGAATATCTGGCAGCTCCTAAGGTTATTTAATATGGGCAAGACTTTTGTTGGAAAATTGACAGGATTCAGGAGAGCGTTGAGTCAATTTGATTGCATTGTTATAGATTTAATTATCTTCCCTCAGCCGCTTACATTTTAAAACTTTTCCTGCACTCTCAGAAACAAAGCTGGACACCAGATACACACAGATGGCTCATGTTCAACTTTGTAATGCACAAATGAATGAAAACACATTGATGCATGTATGAAGTAGTTTCATGATTAATCAGCAATTAGAATAGATTCACTTAAATTTGGTTGGATGCAAAACAGATACAACATGTGGCCACAGCAACTCCTGACAAATTTCTCATGCATAAACCTTCATTACATGGCGTTTGGAAGCCCTCAAATATGATCTTATTACAGATTCTTTATAATTGAGAATTCTTTCTCCTATGTGTCTATTTTCATATTGTCCAGAGCATACCAGTAAATGGTGGTACCAGTAAATTAAAAATTCTAGCTGCACAGTTCATAACAGCAATAGGAATCAAACTAAAACATATCTTAATACGTACTGTAACTTACAGAGATTCTCCGAGACCCCTCCATCTTTGACTATTTCACTGTAAACTATGAGGGAATAGTATTGCAAACTTTTAGCCAGTTCTTTTACAATCACTTCAGACCAACAGCACCAGAATTTTATGTAAGTAACATGATGCTTAAGGGGGATATTGAAGTTCCTGGTTTGTCAACTATTTGGGTTAGTGGAGTAATGAATAATGAAAATATTACTGTATTTGATTACAGGAATTAAAGGACATTAGTGAGGCCTCTTCTGGAATACTGTGTCCAATTGGGTCACCTGTTATAAGAAAGATATTATAAAGCTAGAGAGGGTTCAGAAAAGAGTTCCCAGAATGTTGCTGGGTTTGGAAGGTTTGAGTAATAAAGAAAGGCTGGATTGGCTGGGACTTTTTTCACTGGAGTGTAGGAGGTTGAGAGATAACCTAACTTATAAAATAATGAGAGGTATAGATAGAGTTAATGGCAGTTGTCTTTTCCCTAGGATGGGGTATTTCAAGACTAGGGGGCACATTTTAAGGTGAGAGGAGACAGATTTAAAAAAGATACTAGGGGCAATTTTTTTACACAGAGGGTGGTTCGCACGTGGGATGAACTTCCTGAGGAAATGCAGGTAAAATTACAATGTTTGAAAGACATTTAGATAGGTACACGAATAGGAAAGGTTTTGAGGAATATGGGCCAGGAGCAGCAGGTGGGACTAGTTTAGTTTGGGATTATGTTCGGCATGGACTGGTTGGACCGAGGGGTCTGTTTGTGGACTGTATGACTTTATTAATAGGTCTATAAGATTTTCCGAAAGAGTAGTAAACATGAGGATTGAGCAAACTCACTGAAGAAACAGATAAAGACGAGAAAATATAGAATGAGAAATATAAAGGTAGACCATAAATTTTTCTATTGAACTGCAGGCAAAAGCAGGATAAATGGTAGTAGGGAGAACAGAAATAGCAGAGACATGAAACACGTATTTGAGCCAGATTTTCAATTGCCAGTAGGGGCAGAGAAGGAATGAGTTCAAGCATGATATGGATACCACATTCCTGGATGCCAGTACTGAATCCCCTGACCATCGGAATGCAATTCAATGGGATGGTGATTTGGAAACTTCCATACCTTCAATGGAATACCTCTTAAGCTATTTACAGAGCCTTTAAAAAGACTTCATTAGACTAGTTTTGAATTTTCAATTGACAGGTAGGAGGAACATTTAGTCCCTAGTTGACGTTAGGATGAACCGATCATGCGCACAGTAGGGAGCTATCAGAGTTAAAGGAAACTCTAGACAATTTATTTAAAACTCGATGGGACAATTACGTTTAGTTGCTGAGCCTGCACTTCTGATTCTGAGATGCTTGGATTTCTTATGAGTTGAGATTGCGATCCTGTAAGGGGTGCAGGATGTTAACGCCAGAAAGAACAGCAGAACCTGGCAGTGGAAGGTCTGCTCCACCACACCCAATACTTCACCCTACATGGCCATGTGTTGGAACAGACACAGAACTCTACCTCGTTTCTGCAGCATTTCCCAGTTATTGTACATGTGCAACTGCAGCAGGATGAAGAGTGCATAATGCATGATTAGACTTCCCTCCCTCAGCTCCCACAATATATCTGGACAGAGCTGTTGCGTTGCTGAGTCATGCTCTCTTCTCATTTTCATCTAAAGTGTGAAGGTTATTGATATTTCTGATTTAACTTGCTCTTTTGGGTATGCAGCCCACTGAGTTCTTGCAGATGCTGCTTTGGACAGGGTTAGAGACTTGTCATCTGATGCTGCTCAACACTGACCTTCTAAGACCTTATAAGGTCATTGAAGAGTTTGTGGCACTAGAACACACATCCTCCCAGTGGCACTATTGCAGCTCACTTTTCCTCACTTCCAGCCACTCTCTTTGTGCTCCTGGGGTTGTATGTTCTGAATGGAGTTTGAAAGAAAATTTGTCTCCTCTTAATTACATCCATGGTGAGGACCTATCGCAATCTAGGTTTTCAGTAGTCTACAGCATTTGGGGATGTAATTGTTTTGATCATCCAAAATTCTCTACAGGCCAAGTCTTCTTCTTTTTGGAAGGTCAAAGGTTGGCTATACAACTGAAAAAGCATGTTGTGACCCTGTAGAAGTGCTGAGATGCTGACTCGTGTGGAGATTGCCTGGGAGCTCTAAAAGCTGTGGAAGCTCCATCGTTGCAGGCTATTTCAAGTGGACCTGTTCACTTGGTTAGAAAGAATAAAAAAGCAGAACATCACTAAAATCGATATCAGAATTGGGGTGGCACAGTGGCTCAGTGGTTAGTACTGCTGCCTCACAGTGCTAGAGACCTGAGTTCAATTCCAATCTTGGGTGACTGTCTGTTTGGAATTTGCATGTTATCCCCATATCTGTGTGAGTTTCTGCTGGGTGCTCCGGTTTCCTCCCACAGTCCAAAGATGTGCAGTTTAGGTGGATTGCCCATAGTGTCCAGGGATGTATAGGTTAGGTGCATTAGCAATGGGGAATGCAGGGTTATAGGGATGAGGAATGGGGATGGGTCTGGGTGGAATTCTCTTCGGAGGGTCGGTGTGGACTTGTTGGGCTGAATGGCCTGTTTTGACACTGTAGGGATTCTATAAATAAAAAAAGTTCCAAAGTGCAGAGGGATTTAGGTGTACTAATGCATGAGTCAGAAAATGTTAGGATGCAGCTACAGCAAGTAATCAAGAAGGCTAACAGGGTTTATCCTTCACAATCAGAGGAATTGAACCGACAAGTAAGAAGGTTATGCTTCAGTTACAAAAGGCATTAGTGAGACCACATCTCAAAGACTGTAGCAGTTTTGTTCTCCTTATTTGAGGAAAGATGTAAATGTATTGGACACAGTTCAGAGGAGGTTTATTAGATTGATACCTGGAATGAATGGGTTGTCTTATGAGGATGGTACAGGGTGGCATTGTTTCCACTGGAGTTTAGAAGAGTTAGAGGTGACTTGATTGAAGTTTTTAAGATCCCAAGTGGCCTTGACAGGTTGATTAAGCTGCAATTTGTTACAGACCTGTAAGTGCAGAACAGCCAGAGAAGACATCTCTGAAGACATCTCTCTTGCTCTCTCTGCCTTTTCTAAGTGTGAGTTAAAAAGCCAGAAAAATCTAGAAAACTTACAGGAAAACATTCTAATATCAGGAAAGACATAGGTCCACCAGGTCAACCATTGAAGTGAAAACCAATCTTTGCTTTACAAACAACAGCATATCATAATTGATTAAATCAAGGAAACCGTGAAAGATAATTTAATACACCCTTGTGATATGGACTTTTGGCCTTCTGAATTTTGCTGCCTGTCTATATTTTTGCAATAATAATATTTGCATCAAATTGTCTGTCTTTAGTCTGTTTTATTTGTGAATTAGTGCGTGGATTCTAAAGAGGTATAGTTTAATTTACATAGTAGCAGATTATCAATCCTTTATTTTCTCTGCCATTTGTTAAAGTTAAGTGTGTTATAATAATTTGAGTTATTTTCTGTTAATGACAAAACCTGAAGTGAATTGCTTTAGTCCTGCATAGCAGTCAGGCAAATTGATCATCTTCATTGTCTCGACAACGGGACATGATTATTGGTGCACTCTTCTGAGTTAAACCGCACCAGAGTGCATGTTCGAGGGGGAAATGCTTTACCTCTATTCCTAGATCATATATTCATATGCTAGACAATTTTAAAGACTCAAAACAATCCGAATGAAGACACTTCTCTACCATTCAGTTCTAAATGCTCTTACAACCTGCCTTTATATCCCTGTTTAGTCTTCTCTCATTTTCCATGTTCATAAAACTGTTGAAAACACAAAAAAATTGGCAGAAGAAAAGTTCAACCATATTCGTGTACCACATACAAGAATGCCATGTAGCTGGTAATTTTTTTAATTCTGTTTTTGAAACCATCACTCTATTTGTGGCTATGATGTTAACAACTACTTTTATGGTATATTTTATGGCACCTGCTTATTTCAAACAGCAACAGGAGTCACCTGAAATATCAGCCAGGGCATGTATTCAGTGGATGACCAATGCACTTTACAGGGGGAACCTGTGGAATTCATTGAGTACATGCAGATGCTTCAATACACAATGCATGCTGCAATAACAGGCCCAAGACCATTTTGTTGATGTTTATCCCATATCATTCCTTATGTAAAACTACACAAAAGGAATCATACCAGAGTGATCATCAGCTAGAAAACTCCAATTGACTGCACCTTCCCATACTCTACCAACCATATTCAAAAATATATCACACCTACATGGCAACCAATATGACTAATTTTCTACATCAGTGGAAGGTCACATGTACAGTTATTCCATCTGCTATAAAAACATTGTTTTTGGCCAACATGTCAGTAGTACTTATTAGTTAAGGCTATGCAGCAGATAGGGTTGCTTAGCTATTTATTTCTGCCCATCATTGCCTAATCTCCTGTCCTGTCAGTCACAGTAAAGCCTGCTAGTGGAAATTGAAACCATGGTTAAGCAGTGCAAAGTCACCTTGCAATAAAAATATACCAAAGGATATAGCAAAGTAATAAAAAGAATAGTTCACCTGTGCATTGACTTGATCAATAAGTGCCAGCAGGAATGTATACAGGTTACCAAGAAAAAGAGCAAACATTCGCCAAAGCTGCCACTTCAGTGCAATACGGGGATGATAATTTTCCAGACCAGCAATGGTTTCAAACAGTGGAGGAACAAACATTCCCAACAAAGCCATGACTATGTCAATCTGCAGGAAGAGCAATAGGTAAGAACAGCCACTGTCACTGTTCTGTCAACTTACTGACATGATATCTGCAAATGTAATTGGCATTGCAAAATCTATATTGAATTCAGCCAAATCAATAAATGTGAACCCTTCTGAATTGAATCATACATGAGAGAACAAATCATAGAACAATGTGAAATGATTATACAGAAGTTGCTTAAAAGACACCTGCCAGGAGTTCCTATTTTGGAGCTGAAGTGTAGCAGTAGGTCTCTTAAACGTTATTACATCAGCCAATACACAAGGTAAGGTTTCTGATCATTCACTCTTCAGCTCTGGTACTTAAGAATCCGTACCAAGGAACCTTGGTACCTAAGGTGGCACCATAAGTGGCGACTTGTAAATTTTTCACTGTACTCATGTGAGTACATGTGACAATAAAGCTAACTCAAATTCAAATTATTTTGTATGAAAACAATTTTTTTTGCTAAATTAAACAGCGAATCATGTGCAGCTGGCAAGCGTTCTTGCCTCTGCATGTACCTTTCAGGGTCAAAGGCTCTGGCACCATTTTTAAAGGTTACCCAGGCACTCCTTCACATGCTGTAAGCCAGGTCAGGCATTGGTTTTCCTTCCATATCCTCATTCCACAGAGATGTCTGCCAAGCCTCATAAGATGGCTTTGTATCTTAGTGATGGCTCTGCTCTAGGCTGTCTAGAACCTGATGGGCAGAAGAAGTCTTCCCATCACAACCAGGAATCCTGCTACCCAATCCGATCAGAAGTCAGTGCTACCTCTAGGTGGCATCAATGCACCAGGATTCGGTGCAGGAAGTGAATGAACGATCTCCTGCACCCCACAAAGTTAAATGTTATTATCATCACACTACAACCTTACCCTCAAAGGGCCATCTATCAGTGTCTGCTGCTACTGTACAGATTTGTCACATCAGCCTGCTAACCTCACCATCACATGACAAATGATGTGGTCTAAGGCTCACATCCACCTTAAATTGATAATGTTCGAGATTTCCTGGGTAGTGCATTTCCTATTCACTTACTGGGAGGGATTAGCACCGAGCAGGACTCCAAGCTCATCAAGTACTCCCATCACACTCAATCTTTCACTCATTTTGCAAGACACACTGGCACACAAGAAAGAAAGAGAAGGACCAGACTGTCTGATGGGTTCCTGATCTCTGTCTCCTTGGCACTTTTGAAGAAGGCGTGGTCCAGCTGGCAGATGAGGACCCTAACTGGTCCCATGCTGGTGGAGAGATCAGAATGGCAGAAGCTAGTGAGGAACACTGTGTTCTGATCTTCACAGAAGTACAGCCACTCTCACACACTCCTGTACATTGTGTTTGCGCATCTTCGTCAACTAATTCTCCCTCTATCGCAGGTATGAGCAGACAACAGACAGCAAAACGGACCAGGCTCCAGACATTGTCCAATGAAGCCGATGAAATCTCAGGGGAGCCATGAGTAAGGTGTTCATCTGCCCCCTTCACCAGCACAGAGACTGTCACCTTGGCAGATATTCTCACTAAATTAGACTCAGGGCACAGCCTGGTGAGCCCATCCCTGACATTTAGATTTAGATTTAGATTTTATTGTCATGTGTGCTCAAGTACACAAGTACAGGAGCACAATGAAAAGTGTATAATGTCACCACACACTGCACTATTTTAGGTACAAAGGTACCTAGGTACAAAAAACTTAGGTACAAATTAGTAAGAAAAACAGAGTAAAAAAGTTAAGCATTGCCATCATAGAATAAGTGGAAAAATAAAGAAGTAAGATAATAGTTAACATTAAAGTCTTTCTTAATTTAAACTAGAAAGTAAAGGAATGTGGCCATATTCCGATGGCCTAGTGGTATTATCACTGGCCTGTTAATCCAGAGACCCAGATAACATTCTGGGGACCCGGGTTCGAATCCCGCCACGGCAGATGATGGAACTTGAATTCAATAAACAAAAATCTGGAATTAAGAATCTAATGATGATCATGAATCCTTTGTCGATTGTCAGGAAAAACCCATCCGGTTCACTAATGTCCTTTAGGGAAGGTAACTGCCATCCTTACCTGGTCTGGCCTACATGTAAATCCAGACACACAGCAATGTGGTTGACTCTTAACTGCCCTCTGGGCAATTAGGGATGGACAATAAATGCTGCCTAGCCAGCGATACCCTCACCCCATGAATGAATAAAGAAAAAAAAATATCTGATGGAAGAAGAAGCAGTCAAGTTCTCTGACACTCGAAGACTGTTGGAAACCAGACACTTATTGAAGCCCATGTGGAAGATCTACCTCTGTACATAGCCATATGCTTCACATGTTCAACCTGCAGAGACAGGCAAGGCAAGATCAGACTGGGATGCTGCAGAGCATTATTAGACTGGAGCAAACATGGAGCATTCCATCCATCTTCTGCCTAATGTAGTGGTTCTGCCATGCAAGAACTCAGTCATGGAAAAGCTGGCAGTGGCTGTCTTGAAGACCCAGATCCAGCAGAACATTCTGCTGGTTAATGCTTGAACCTGCACTCCATTGCTACAGACCGGGCCGCTCAGCGTTAATGTCAAGGTGACAGGGGGATGAGGCACTTGGACGTCATTCCAGGTGTGCCTTCTTCTCAGGGAGACAACAAGCTCCAAAAACAAGAAGGAATGACAGACAGGCATCCCGGGAGTTTTACCTCAGGATACTATAGCAATACCCTACCCTTAGCTCCCCTCTAACAGTGATCCCATTACCTGGAGCAGATCAGGTTGAAGAGCGTATTCTTGCGTCAGTGAAAATACTTTTACAAGCCCAGCACCCTCTACGTTCCAAGGCTACTGAGGCCATAGCCTCCATATTCACCAGAGCATATCATTCACCAGATTCTCTCCACATCAGCTGTGAATATCAAGCTCAGAGCTGGATGTGCTGTTAGGCAAAGGAAGAATAAATCCCTTTGAGAGCCCCTCAGCGATACTGTTTCATTAATTCATAAAACATTACGTTTGTAAATATATTCATTTTCACTGTTCTAATGTTTGCTGTAGTCTAATTACCGCTCTAGACTCCAACTGACTTGTCTAATTTAAAAGCTAATGCAGCATCTTTCTGCACTCTAAAGAGATACAGTCCTTCTATCAGGACTCCTTGAAAGTCTCACTACATTAGCAATGTGTGTGCCCATACTCCCTCAGAGACACACACTTTGTCCTAGCAATTGAACAGCAGGATTTTAGGCCTGGAACAGCTATAGAGTGGGGCCCATTCAGGCACTTTATGAAAATCATACCAAGAGGTGACCACAACAGTGCAGGAATTAAAGGTTATTTTTCCAGTGACAGTCTCCAAAGTCAGGCTCAACATTCTCAGTATGAGGTAGGGAAAGCATACCCGAGAGGTAACTCTCAGCATTCCTTTGGTGAGGTATAGTGTGGAAATGTTAACATTTGTGCACCTCAGGATACTGGATGCTTATCACAAAGAATATGCTGCTATTGCATGTATGTTAAAACTGTATGATTTAAGTTTGTTGTGGAAAGTTTGACAACAACCGATTTTGAAATGGGGAGAGGCAGATTTTATTAAATAAGGCAGGTTCTGGGCAAAGTAGACTGGGAAGAGTTACTTCTGGGTAAATCTACAGCATAACAATTATGGGACGGCATTCAAAATTGAATTGGTGAGAGTATGGGCCCAATGCGTTCCTTTTAGGGTAAAGTGTATGAGCAACAAGCCAAGAGATATCTAGGATATCTAAGAATATTCAGACTCCTAGGAAGGAAAGAGAGGCTTCTAACAGGTAGAAAGGGTCCTTGGTAGAGTGAAGAAAGTGCCAGTGGCAACTTAAGAAAGCAATGAGGAGAGCAAAGAGGAGGCAAGAGAAAACAATGGTAAGATTTGGGAGAATCCCAAGATATTCTATAAGTACATCAATGGGAAGAGGAAAACCAGGAATAGAGTAGTACCTATTAAGGACCAAGGGTGTAAACTGCGTGTGGAGCTGGAGGACATTGGTAGAGTGTGAATGGAGCATTTCACATCTGCAACAAAAATGGAAATTACTGAAAAATCTCAGCAGGTCTAGCAGTATCTGTGAAGAGAAATCAGAGCTAACATTTTGGGTCTAGTGACCCAGTTTCTGTGAGTTTCTTGAGCAGTTCCCAGGATGTGCTCACTGATCGCCAATGTGAGTGCTCCCTGATCCCAGGACATGCTCCTTGATCAGCTTTCTCTTTAATAAGGAGGGGGCTCAGAGTATTGCAACCTTCCATGAGCCTCAGTTCATGGGAGGACCCACTGTGATACAGTTACAGTTCACTCAGAACCTACAGATCTCTGTGCTAGGCTTCCTGCCTCAAAATCATCACATCACAATCAGAAAGTGGAAGATGTGCCTCTCTGGCTTGTTGGGCCATAGCCCTGTTGTTTGGTGTCTGGGAGGGTCTCTCTTGATCATCAGAACATCCTCAGCATCAGCTTCCTCCTCCCACTCCTCCGTCTCATTCTGTGCCAAGATATCTCCTGTTGTCGAGTCAGGTTGTGAAGGGCTATGATGTGAGACACTCTGTCTGGGATGTGCTGCACTGCACTGCTTGACTGGTCATGATATCTGAATCTTCAGATGTTCTATGATCTGCGCCACAATGGCCCTCATGGAAACATGCACAACATTGTACCTCTCCTCAGCATCAGTCTGTCAATTTCTGTCAGGTTTCAGAGTTTGGGGAGGGTGGTCAGTGACCAACTATCTCCATATATGCTAAGGTAGTGCTGAAAGATGTTGTGAGTGTTTTAGAATATGGACATCATGATAGTTGCCTGGATATCGTGTGCAGGCCCACATTATCCTCCTGGTCACAGAGGATCTGTACATTCATGGAGCAGGAGACTTTCCCATTCCTGAAGACTGTTGAATACTGATAGGGTACTCTGATGGCCATAACAGATTTTATGCCATACCTGTGGAAATCCTGCAATAGCAGCAAACCCAACGGCTCTGCCTGCCTGACTCCCTGCATCCTGAGGAAATTAATGCTGCTCCAATATAGAAAATAGGAGTAGGGATAGATATTTAACTGTTCGAGTCTGCTCAACCATTCAATAGATCACGGTTGATTATCCAACACAGTACATTGTCACACTTGCTCTTTGATCCCTTTAGCCCTGAGAACTATAACTCTTTCTTCAAAACATTTAATGTTTTGAACTCAACTGCTTTTTGTGGCAGAGAATTCCACTGGCTCACCACTTTCTGGCTGAAGAAATTTCTTCTCAATTCAGTCCGAAATATCCTTGTATCCTTAGACTGTGACCCCTGGTTCTGGACTCCATGATCATCGGGAACATCTTTCCTATTTTACCCTACCTAGTCCTGACAGAATTTCATAGGCTTCTCTGAGGTGCCCTCTCATTCCTCTAAACACCAGTGAAGATAGTCCTAGCCAACGCAGTCTGTCTTCATACAGCAGTTCTGCTATCCCAAGATAGTTGGTCTCTGTCAATGGGGCAGCTTATAGATTGTATTTGCCACCCTTGCTGTATTGTTTACTTCATAGCTGAGAAATCATGAGTGGCAATCAGAGGAAAGTCTACTTTGGATCCATCAGTTCAAAAGACCATATGGAATGTGATTATGGATTATCTCTGATCTATTGGCCTGCTGGAATTGTAAGGACTGTGGGCAACTGAACGTGATTGTCCATCCACTAGGCTCTGGATTAAAAGGGGACACCGTCAACTGCTCACAATATGAAAATGTCACTGCACAATCCTTATGTATTTGTCTGCAGCCATTCTATTTTGAAGGAGTGTTGTACAATAACCCTGATACTCTTTCTGCTTGCTCATTGAGCACAACGGTCTTCTGAACATCCCGTGCCACACCTCATTCTGCATCTTTCTCATTGGCTTGCATCCATGTGGTCCTGCCAGCCCTTACTTCACCCCTCCCTGGTGCATCAACAAGTACAGTTACCATTAAAACCCCATACCTCTGTTGGAGACCCTCAACACCAAGGTTCATAGGATCATCAGAACCACATAAATTGTGAGCACATTCTTTGCTTTTCTGTATGCAACACCATATTAGATTAGATTTGTGAATAATCTTCTCTATAGTTAAGTATAATAAAGAAGGCCAAAACTTGAACACTAGCAGGAAATGCATATCGTCAAAGCTGATTAACTTTGTAAATAAAAACTGGAAATTTCCATATTCCACTGTGCAAATAGAAATTCAAATAAGTATTGTATCCTTAATAAATAACAATTGAACTTCTTGAAAAGAGAATAAATATGTGGTTTTTTATTCATCCTTGCACTTCATAATCATAGTTTGCCACTTACTTCATTTTTCTGGTACCATGTTAACTCTTCCAATGTTGAATACGTCTGGGACTTTTTCACAACATAAAATATGAGATAGCCACTTCCAGCAAGACAACAAAATATAAGAAAATTAGCTAAAACAATAAGAAATCTCCTCAGGTGAATATTTTCATCTTTTTGGTTTTCTTCTTCATCCACAATAGATTCCTGATAAAATAACATATATTAAAAATAAGGCAACTGCTTTTTAGCAGATATAACTGTATGAGCTATTTTTTTCTGAAGTAATATTTAGATTTCCTTCCAAAATCATTACTTCTTTCAGTTCGAAGGACATAGCAGCAGATGCATGGGAACAATACTGGAAAGTTGCTCTCCAAACCACACACAATCCTGATTTGAAACCATAACACCATCCCTCCTCTGTCATTTGTTCAAAAATTTGAAACTCCCTTCTAATAGTACTGTAGATATACCTATACCACATGGACTGAAGGATCATGCTTTCATTGTTCAAGAGAATGGAAGGGAAGCTGTGGCATCAAATGAGACTTCATTGTCAAAGAGAGAGGAGCCGCACCACAACTCCCTTCTTAAGTAAAGTTAGCAATGTGTAATAAATGGACAAGGTGGGCATTGATGACAGAGTTACTATGACCTAGAGACAGTGTTTAGTTGGGAAAGAGCTAAGGATAGGCAAACTGTGTGGCCAGGTGGTTAAACAGAACTAACATGAGAGATAGTAGGAACTGCAGATGCTGGAAAATCTAAGATAACAAGGTATGGAGCTGGATGAACACAGCAGGCCAAGCAGCATTATAGGAGCAGGAAGGCTGACATTTCAGGCCTAGACCCTTCATCAGAAATGGGGGAGGGGAAGGGTGTTCTGAAATAAATAGGGAGAGAGGGGGAGGCGGATAGAAGATGGATAGAGGAGAATATAGGTGGAGAGGAAACAGACAGGTCAAAGAGCCTCTTTATCACTTCAGCAATGGCAGATTATAAAGACGGTAGTTTTCAACAAACATTCAACACATGAGTCAGGCTGACTAATCAACTGAGGCACAACTAAGCAAAAATATTACATCAATCCCAAGTTTATGACTTCATTGTGCCAAAGTTCTTCTTTTAAATTCTTTGTGCAGTTGCTACTTTATACTGTTGCAAACATCAGTTGTCAAAATGAATTAATATTCCCCGTGCACCACCTACCACATACCACTATCATTCCCACACTGAAACTGGATAGGAACGCTATCTTACCCTCACTTCCTCAGTCTAAATATCCCTCAACTCAGTAATCCTGCTCAGATTGAATACAGCACTTTGACTTTATGACTCTCTGCCGGCATGATCACAGGTCAACTAGTATAAATATAGAATGATAGGTTTCTCATGGCATCATCAAGTCCTCAGACAGTTGTCTTTCCCAATTGCTCCTTGGCGGCGGCTGCTCCAAGTTTTACTGTGTCCCTCAGAAGCCGGACCTTGGAATGTGCCAGTCTGCAACACTCAATTGGGATCAACTCCTTGTTCTGGAAGACCACCAATGTTCGGGCAGACCAAAGAGCATCTTAAACCAAGTTGATGGCCTTCCAGGCCTGGTTGATGTTTGTCTCAGCGTGCAACCCATGGAACAGGCCATAGAGTCCAGTGAAAATATATTGGTAGAAATTAGAAATAAGGAAGGAAAGAACAGTTTGATGGAGTTGTACTATAGGACCCCTCAGTAGTAAAAGAGAAATTGAGAAACAAATATGTAGGGAGATCTCAGATATATGCAAGCATAATAAGGTCATAATATTGGGGGATTTTAATTTTCCAAACATTGACAGGGGCTACCATAATGTTAAAGGTTTGGATGGTGAAGAATTGTCAAATGTGTTCAAGAAAATTTTCTTTATCAATACGTGGATGCTCCTACCAGAGAAGGACTGAAAGTAGATCTTCTTTTGGGCAATAAAGCAGGGCAAGTAACTTAAGTAAAATTGGGGGAACACTTTGGGGCTAGCAATCTTATTTCTACTAGTTTCAAAATGGCCATGAAAAAGGACAAGCCTTCCATAAAAGTTAGTTTTTAACTGGAGTAAGGCAAATTTTAATGGTATGAGACAGAAACTTTCAAAAGTTGATTGGAGTAGACTCTTCACAGGTAAAAGGACGTCTGACAACTGGGAGGCACTCAAGAGTGTGATGATGTGAGTTCAGAGGCATCTTGTTCCTGTTGGGGTGAATGGTAAGGTTGGTAAGATTAAGGAACAATGGATGAATAAAGATATTGTGGTTCTAATCAAGAATAAGACAGAATCTTATTTTAGATATAGACGACCTGGTTCAATTGAATTTATTAATCAATAGCACACTTTATATTGATTAATAAATTCAATTGAACCAGGTCGTCTATATCTAAAATAAGATTCTGTCTTATTCTTGAGGAAGTTACTGGGGCGGGGGGTGCAATTAATGGTGGAGCAGTGGGCGTTGTTTATTTGGATTTTGGTGGGGCTTTTGACGGGGTTCCGTACGGTAGACTGATTGGTGGCGTTGGGTCACATGGGATTTGGGGTGGGCAATTGGATGCATGATTGGCTCCAGGAGACAGAGGGTAACAGTGGAGGTTTGTTTTTCAGGCTGGGGGCATGTGGCCAATGGTGTTCTATGGGGATCGGTTCTGGTTCCTCTCTTATTTGTCATTTATATGGATAACTTAGATGGGAATGTAAGGGCACAGTTGGTGGGTTTGTGGACGACAGCAGGATTGGTGGCGTGGTGGGCAGTGAGGAGGGTTTTCTAGGATTGCAAGGAATCTTGATCAGGTGGACCAATTGGCTGAGGAATGGTGGATGGAGTTCGGTCTGGATGGGTGCAAAGTGTTGCATTTTGGTGCGGTGAACAG
Source organism: Rhincodon typus (assembly GCF_021869965.1). Taxonomy (NCBI): domain Eukaryota; kingdom Metazoa; phylum Chordata; class Chondrichthyes; order Orectolobiformes; family Rhincodontidae; genus Rhincodon; species Rhincodon typus. The sequence continues at coordinate 63,313,371 of NC_063334.1, forward strand.
GGGTAGGGCTTATATGATTGATGGTAGAGCTTTGGGTGGTGTTGTGGAGAGGTGGGACCTAGGGGTGCAGGTACATAATTCTTGAAAATTTATGTCGCATGTGGACAGGGTGGATGGGGGCATTTGGCACATTTGCCTTTGTTGCTCAGTTCTTTGAGTTTAGGAGTTGGGACATTATGTTAGTTGTGCAGGACGTTTGTGGGGGCCTCTTTTGGAGTATTGTGTCTAGTTCTGGTCGCTCAGTTATAGGAAGGCCTTTTTTCACTGGCATGTTCACTAGGAGGTTGAGGCGCGACCTGATAGAGGTTTGTAAAACAATGAAAGGTATAGATAGAGTTGATGGTAATCGTCTTTTACCTAAAGATGAGGAATTTCAAGACCTGGGGCATAATTTATAAGGTGAGAGGAGAGAGATTTTAAAAAAGACAGCAGAGGCAAATTTTTTACACAGAGGGTGGTTCACGTGTGGAATAAACTTCCCAAGGAAGTGGTGGATGCGGATAGAATTACAACATTTAAAAGACATTTGGATGGATACATGAGTAGGAAAGATTTGGAGGATTTGGGCCAGGAGAAGGCAGGTGGGACTAGTTTTATTTAGGATATCTAGTCGGCATGGATGATTTGGACCGAAGGGTCTGTTTCTGTGCTGTATACCTCTATTACTGATCTCCATTGACATTACCACTTTTGCCAAGCTCCCTATTATCAATATCATGGGTATCACCATTATGCAGGAACTGAAATGGACCAGCCATGTTAATATCGTGGCTACAAGATCAGGGCAAAGACTAGCTTCACTACAGTAAGTGATTCACCCTTAAGCATCTAAAAGCCTTTACACTGTTTATGCAGTTGCCAGGCAGTGATGTTCAAGCCATTTTCTTGGATAGTTACAACACCAAAGAAGTGAATACTTTCCACAAACAGAAGCCTGTTTAACCACCAGCTCTTTTACTGGAATCAATATCTCATATTCTCCACTACCAGCTGTAACAGCCTATGTACAGGATGCAATACTGTAACCCACCAAGGTTACTTTCACAGAACCTTCATACTCTGTACTCTCTACTACTGAGATGGACAACAGCACCAATGTTGAACTGTCTCCTTCTAGTCACACACCATCATGAATTAGATATGTACTGCCATTTCTGCCTGACTGCTGAGTCAATATCACAGAATTCCTACCTCACACCATTATGTGAGCAGCATTGATATAAGGCTGCAGTAGTTCAAGGAGAAAGGCCATCTCTGAAAAGGCAAAGATTTCCTCAAATTCCAGGTGAGCAGAAGAAGGGATTTACTCAAGTTGATATGATTTTCACATTTAAACTCTTACTAAAAAGTCATCGTCATTACAAATAATAATGATTTAATTTGCCACAGTTTTAAACTTACCTTAAAGCTAGTTGTAATGGATGCAAACTTGTTATCAGCTGTTTCAGGATTTCCAATTAGGTAATCCCAACTTGTAAACATTTTCCAACTAAAATTGAACTCTCCATCATCTCCATCAATTCCACTTTCTCTTGCATTTCTTGCCATTCTGCACAGAACCAAAATTGTCAAGTGAACAGGAATTACTTTATCAAGTATTTTGTACATATACACATGTATTTGAAATTTGCACCTACTGAATGAAGTTCAGATAATAGTGGAAAATATCTTAAACTTTGTGGCTTATGTAACAAAGCTCTCAATTAAAACTCTTCATTAATTATTTTCTCTGGAATAACTGATTTGGCCTATTCCTTGGTGGATTTGATAACATCTGTGCAAGAATTCAAACATGCCTTCCAAATTTATTCAATACTTACGTTCTAATCACAACCATGAGACTATATCCAAAGGATCCCACACCAACCATAAAATAAGACAAGGGTAACCTGTACTTGAAAACGCCAATCATACGTTCATTATTGTAATATCCATAGAAAAGAGCTGAGTACTTTATATATCCCTGAAAAATACAAAAGCATTTATGTTTTAATAATCGTGCTATACATATATTTTAAACTTTAATGTTCAGACTTGATCTTATTGCATATAATCCATTCAAACTGGTGCAGGATATTTTATTATCCATCCACATGTTAATAATAAAATAATATTTCATTTATGGATGCCATAATAGTATACTTCATGCCATAATTTTAAGTAATTAGGAAATAATAATTTACCTAGAATATCATCGTATAGTCAGATAGTGTCAGCATATTTTAGCAAAATGGAAATCATGTTTGACAAATTTGAGAATATATCCAAGTTTTCCTAAGATACAAAATAAAGTTCCAATGTCAGCCATGAGATCAATTCAACAAGGCAATAAAAGAAGATTGACAAGTAAATGGAAACCACAATAGTAGTATAAACAAAGGGTAAATTTGCCATGGTCTTACCAGACCATAGGGCTGCTCCCTCATTAGAGAGAAATGACTGGTGGTAGTTTAACCTGAGGGTCACTGTGCCTCAGGCAAGGGGAAATGTTGAGAAAGTCCTTCATGATAACCTCAGCCAGTGCAGGAATTGAACACACGCTGTTGGCATCACACTGCATCACCAAGCAACATCTGAGCTAAGTGACATCCATAGAGTATAAATAAAAAAGAGTAGGAAGTACTTTGAGAAAGTGTGAAATATTTAAATGCTAATGGTCAAAGAGACCTATGCACCTTCATACAAGAAACTCAGAAATTTAGCATACTGGTATAAAGATGATTGACAAAAGGGTGGAAGTGGAAGGAGAAGACATTCAAGGGGGTTAGACTTTATTTAAAAGATAACTTCTTAAGTACTGTGTGCACTTTCAATTTACAGATTTAAAGCATGCAATTGCCTTGGAGGTGGTACAACAAACAATGAAGAAATTGTTTCCTTGATGGAAGAGTTGTTTTTTGATAAAAGGCTCAGTAAATTATGGCAAAAAATCTCCAAAGATTACAAAGGATGAGAGACCATTTCACTGAAGCAGTTCTGAAGAGGTTTGACAGGAAGGTACTGAGAAGTTGAATCCAATGGCGAAGGAACTAGAGCAGAGGAGTGGAGACACATAGCCTCAAGATAAGGACTTAATTAATTTAGAACTGAAATGAGGAGAAATTTTGTCACTCTAAGCATTGTAAATATTTGAAATTTTCTAATCCAGAGAATTTTGGATGTTCAATTAACGAGTGTATTCAAGAAGAAAATAGATAAAGAGACAAGAAAGATGGGATTGGACAGGAAAGTGGAGTCAAAACAAAAGATGAGCCAT
>NC_063334.1:63317126-63326386 GCF_021869965.1 Rhincodon typus
CTGTACTTTACATCCTCCTTGGATTCCAGAAGGAATGACAAGAGCTGACAAAGACCAGGAGAAGCTGTTAGAAAAGGGAAAAGGAGTAGCAGGCCTTTCAGCTGGAGACCATCTTGCCCAAATTGTTCAAGGAGTAATTTTCCTCCTTGAATCTTCAATAGGAATAGGGTGTGAAATGTTTCTACTTCAAGAAGGAGGTCCTCCATAAAATGCAGCTTCATAGCAGGTCAAGGATGACATTGCCAGTGGTCATGAAGGTCACCTTGGCTATGAACCTGTATTTTTTTTGACACCTTTATAGGTTAGAGCTGAGTTTGCCATTTATTGTTGCACATAGGATGGTACTTAAGTCAGCTTCATTCTCTTTTTATTCCAGAGGGAAAGCAGACAGCTGCCTTTGAAAGGATAGCAGGCCTCCACACAACTGCAGGATGTCATTGACTCCATGGATATCACTTTTGGGTGCTGCCTGCCAATTCTGGGATGTACTGCATCCAATAGCAATTCAAAACCCTTGATATCCAGCTGAGAATTCCTGTATAGGGCAGGTCAATACCTGGTGTCTTGGCGGCACTCACTCCACCGTACCATCTTCTTCCTTCTGAGGTTCCCATCATCACAGATGCCAGTCTTCAGCCAATTTAGTTAGCTCCACATGGTATCAACGAACAGTTAAAGGCAATTAATATTAGCATAGCAACAATACTGAAGACACATCCCTAGCGAAGCTGTTCCAGTACAACTACAATATAGGCAAATGTACAATGTGCAAAATTGCACGAGTATGACGCCTATAAAAGGCAGAACAAACCTAACCTGCTAATTATTTCCCTATCAGTCTACTCTCAACCATAAAATTGGAAATAAAGGTTTTGAATTTTGGGGAAGGCTGGTTTTATAAAGATAAGACAGATTCTGGCCAAAGTGGACTGGAAGCAGGAAAATCCACATCAGAGCAGTGGAAGATTTTCGAAAGGGTAATCGTGAGAATGCAGGACCAGCATGTTCCTGTAAAGGTGAAAGGTGGAACCAACAAGGTCCAAAGAACCTGAATGTCAACGGGTTGACAGGATCGGACGAGGAAGAGAAAATAAGCTTATGATAGATGCCAAAGGCTCAAAACACGTTCTAGAAAGTTGAGGGTTGCTTAAAAAATTGGTAAGCAAAGAGGGAAAAGGGAAAACACTGGCAGATAACATTAAGGAAAATCCAAGGGTTTTTTTCTTCTTTGTAAGTATATTAGAGACTAGAAAATAACCAGGGAAAGAGTAGTGTCCATTGGAGACCAGAATGATAATTTGTGTGTGGATCTGGAAGACCGAGCTGAGGTTTTAAAAGAGTAGTTTGCATCTGTATTCACATTAGACTGGGTGATGTGTGGTCCTTGGAGGAGTATTCTCTGGCAGAGGACTTTGCAGCAAGTATCTTTCATGAATCAATGGGGCAGAGGAAGCAAGGGATGGTAATGGGTATAGGCACAACCTGCTCAAGCTTTCCTGACAGGATAACTCCTTCATCAAGAATTAGTCAAGTGAACCTTCTCTGACATTATTATTATGTAATTATACATATTCTCAAGAAAGGAGACCAAAACCTAACAGTACCCTGAATAATTCTCACTACAGCCACATCAGCTGTAGCAACACTTCCCTATTTTTATACTTGATTCCCCTTGAAATAAACACCAACATTGAATTTGCTTTTCTAACCACTTGTTGTGCCTGCATCCTAACTTTTCTCATTCAGGTATCAGGGCAATCAGATCCCTATGTAATATAGAAATTTGTAAACTCTCTCAGTTCAAATAATTTTCTGTTTTTCTAATTTTTCCTACCAAGGTGAACAACTTTACATTTTCCACATTATACTCAATCTGTCATTTTTTTCTCAATCACTTAACCTATATAAATTCTTTTGCAGACTCTTTATGTTATCTTGAAAATATTATTTCTACCTACCTTTGTGTTCTCAGCATATTTAGCTCCTATATATTTGATCCCTTCATCCTAGTCATTGATATAAATTATAATAGTTGAGGCTCTAGCATTGGTCTTTGTGGCACTGAGTAACGGCTTGGCAAATCAAAAATTACCCATTTCCCTACCCTCCACTTCCTGTTAGCTAAACAAGTCTCTATCCCTGCTAATATGTTACCCCCTAGTAGACTTTGATGGGTCACCTTGTCGAATACCTTTTGGAAATCCAAGTGCACCACAACTACAAATTGTTCTTTATTCATCTTGCTTGTTATTTCCTTGAAGAATTCTAATAATTTAGCAAGACAATATTTTCCTTTTGCCAAGCCATTCACTCAGCTGATTGTATTATTATTGCACAAGTGTCCTGTTATTACGTCAATAGTGTATTTCAGTGTTTTCCCAATGACAGGTGTTGGACTAGGACCTTTTTTTGGGAGATCATAACCAATGCACCTCCTATCTCTGCGGCAATAGCCGAGGATAGGAATCATAGTACCTGGTGCTGCTTCTGGTGACCACATTTCCATCCTGAGCACAGTAGAATGCGCCCCCTCTAACCTGAGCACAACTGCCCTGCCCTCTCAATTTAAGCACAGTAGCCCCACTCCCTGATCAAATTGTACCAGGCCTCAAATTTCCCTGAGCCCCATGTATTGCGTCTTGACATATTCCAAGTGTCAGCCTCTGTCTGCAGCTACTTCTTTTAAGGAGTCTAGGATACAGGCCATTAGATCAAGGGGGCATGTCAAACTTGAGTGTAATATTTTTCCTAGTACCTTTTCACCTCTTTGTTTTCAAGTATGCTTGAGATGTCTTTTGTATATGCAGCAGTGAAGACTGAAAAAAGACCTGTTCAATGTTCGGCCATTTATGTTGTATTGTTACTTCTCCTGTCTCACACCACAGCACCAATGATCCAAGGTTCACTTTAGTTACTCTTTTATTGAATACCTGTAGAAAGTCTTCCTAGCTGTTTTGATAGTTTTCAAATTAATGTCCTGCCTCCAAGCTGGAACCACCAATCAGCTCATCTGTATTTGAAAATTGCATTATGTCAGTGATGCTAGCAGAAGGTCCAGTGAAAAGTTCTGGCTTCCACTGTAGTGCCTCATGTTGAAAGGTACTCAGTAAGCAGAACACTGCTTGGATGGTCATTGACATTACGTAGAGACTCTCACTTACATCCGTTTTGGAACAAGCTACATTTGGATGCTGAACACTTTGATAGCCCTTGAGCTTCCATATTTGGGGCGGCACAGTGGCTCAGTGATTAGCACTGCTGCCTCACAGTGCCCAGTACCTGGGTTTGGTTCCAACCTTGGGCGACTGTCTGTGTGGAGTTTGCACATTCTCCTTGTGTCTGCATGGGTTTCCTCTGGGTGCTTCGGTTTCCTCCCACAGTCTAAAGATGTACAGGTTAGGTGGATTGACCACGCAAAATTGCCCATAGTTTCCTTGTATATGCAGGCTAGGTGTATCAGCCATGGGAAATGCAGGGTTGCAGGGATAGAGTAAGGGTGTGGGTGTGGGTCTGGGTGGGATGCTCTTTGGAGGGTCACTGTGGACCCAACGTGCTGAATGACCTGCTTCCATGCTGTAGGGATTCTGTGATGATATTACTAATAGAGAACACTTTCTCTTACCTTATTGGCCTTGTATATTTAAAATATAGGAATAGGATTTAAAAAAATAGGAATTACTTAAAACATAAACACATTCCCTGTAAACCTGAGCCAGTTTTTCCTTGCTAGTTGCCACACTCCAGCACTGGTGATCATTCCTTTGATTGCAAAAGCCCTGTTCTCTGGAATTCTCCCTTTAATTTCTCTTGCCATGTTTCATCTTGCTTTTGAAAAGCTCCTTTAAATACTTCTCTTATTTCAGTATATTTGGCATCCATCCCTAATTTTTCATTCCATTTATCTCTTCGTGGCTGTCCATATTTTATCTTATAAAGCATTTTAAATTTTCCTACAGAAATGTAGGTTATCTACACGAATTTCAGTGGAACGTAATGTACAAAAGCGAAACTACAAAATATCCCTGTGGCTGTTTTATCTCGAGTTGCATTGCAGAAACCCAACTGCTTTGAGCTCCTTTATGAATCACGCTAGGAGTATGAGAGAAAGAGAACATACTGGCAAAAACAAAATGAGTGGATGGAATGTTTAATTGTATTTATCCTCTTGGTAAGCACGATAATCCATGTTAGGGATGAAGCTTCAGAGGGCCTTGCTTTCATAGTTCAATTGGGAAAAAAAGTGGTGGTGTGTAGAAGAGAATTACAGATTTCTTATTTCATTCTATCCAGTGTCAGTTTTTTGAGACTACAATCACTTTTCAGAGGAGCTGCTTTGAAATGCCCATTAAGAAATAATTTGGTGAAATTGACCCATGGATCTTTAAGGATTATTAATGCTACTTGAACAGAGTCACAAAAACTACATTGGACCACCAACCTCCGGATCCAACGCAACATCCTCCAACACTTAAGCCATCTGCAATCCGACCCCACCACCAAAGACATTTTTCCCTCCCCACCCTTATCTGCTTTCCGGAGGGACCACTCTCTCCGTGACTCCCTTGTCCGCTCCACACTCCCCTCCAGCCCCACCACACCCGGCACTTTTCCCTGCGACCGCAGGAAGTGCTACACCTGCTCCCACACCTCCTCCCTCACCCCCATCCCAGGCCCCAAGAAGACTTTCCACATCAAGCAGATGTTCACCTGCACATCTGCTAATGTGGTATACTGCATCCGCTGTACCCGTTGTGGCCTCCTCTACATCGGGGAAACCAAGCGGAGGCTTGGGGACCGTTTTGCAGAACACCTACGCTCGGTTCGCAATACACAACTGCACCTCCCAGTCGCGAACCATTTCAACTCCCCCTCCCATTCCTCAGACGACATGTCCATCCTGGGCCTCCTGCAGTGCCACAATGATGCCACCCGAAGGTTGCAGGAACAGCAACTCATATTCTGCTTGGGAACCCTGCAGCCCAATGGTATCAATGTGGATTTCACAAGTTTCAAAATCTCCCCTCCCCCTACCGCATCCCAAAACCAGCCCAGCTCGTCCCCGCCTCCCTAACCTGTTCTTCCTCGCACCTATCCCCTCCTCCCACCTCAAGCCACACCCACATCTCCTACGTACTAACCTCATCCCGCCCCCTTGACCTGTCCGTCCTCCCTGGACTGACCTATCTCCTCCCCACCTACACTCACGTTTACTGGCTCCATCCCCGCCTCTTTGACCTGTCTGTTTCCTCTCCACCTATCTTCTCCTCTGTCCATCTTCTATCCGCCTCCCCCTCTCTCCCTATTTATTTCAGAACCCCCTTCCCCTCCCCCATTTCTGAAGAAGGGTCTCGGCCTGAAATGTCAGCCTTCCTGCTCCTGTAATGCTGCTTGGCCTGCTGTGTTCATCCAGCTCTACACCTTGTTATCTTGGATCTGAATTAGTTTGGTTTTGGTAAATGTGGAAATTGTTCGTTATTTCGATTGTTCACAAACGAATATCCCTTGCATTTATTGCAGATTCGACTTTGTCGGTCTCAGGCACCTTGTATTGTTCTGTATTACATTTTATAATTTTCTGCAATGATACAACAAATTTGCACTCACTGTTTGACAAATGTTCTTTGTACATTGTCTTCTCTCACAATCTTGGCATTAACGAGCAGCATTGATAGCTGTACATTTGCTTGGATGTACTAATGTTTGTTTATAGAGTTAAATTATATCATGGTAAAAGTTTATGGCTGTTGCCCTCAAATAATGTGACAAATGTACAAGAAGTTCTTACAAAAAGTATTTCAGCTTTTTTCTCCCCCTTGTGCTTCTTTAGACATTGACTCACATTGAGTTCCAGAGCTTCAATCACATTCCATTACTCCATCAAGGACACATCTTTAATGGTGAGCTCAGATAGTGAGTACTGATTGAATGCAAGACATAGTAGAGCTGGTCCTATCTAGTAATCACCTAACATCTATTCATTTGGCCTCTTGAATGAGATCACTGGGTTGCAATCAGATGTCAGTATATTGTCTGATTATTTTAATTGAAGATTGTGATTGTGTAACTGCTATGTTGGTGTAGATGAAAATTGATCCTGAGACTTCCATGATTTAACTCAGTGGTATTGTAGGCAATGGATTTAGCCACTAGGCTATAGCCAAGGTTCAACATTCAAAAAGAAGTTAGAGTAATATCAGTAATGAAAATTTACTTCTGAATTGTGATATATATTTTCTCAACTTCAGATTGTGTAAATTTTAATATTGAAAGGTATGATCCCTGTCTAATTTAAAACTAATGGCAGAATTAGAATAAGTGAAAATACAAAACAGAAATTGTGAGCATTTTAGTTCTATTCTTTAAACACAAGATACGAAACATTTAACCCAAAAGAATAACAATGTGATCAGATAAAGAAAATCTTTAATACTAAAGTAGATCTGAAATGCAGAGTAAACATGACATTTTAAATTGATAAATAATTATTCATGAAAAATAGTGTTCACTGATTATTTTATAGTCTTAACAATATTGCACAGTAATAGTAAACTGAAACTTCATTAATTCTTTAGCCAGAGCATTAATAGCCTATCATCATATTTCACTCAGTGAATACAGCTAAACAATCAGCCAACAGCAGGTAAAAGTTTTGTACAAATTCAATTAAGTTGCCTCTCATTCACATAGCCTAAACGCTGCAACGTTTTTCTCTACATTGATACCTATTGATTGCTAAACTTCTCCAAGTGGATACTTTGAGATTGTGAAATGCCACGACATAAAAAGCTGAACGCCAAATCAAGTGATGGTAATCAATCTCCATTAAAATTCTATTGTATAAGAAGTAAAATTATGTTTGTGTATGTTTATCAAAGTAAGTATTCCTGTTTTTTCTGCTTTTGAAAATGTTAGCATGCATTGTGCTTAATTTGATTGCAAGCTAATTTTCTTTACTACTTTATTGGTTCATAGTACCACTAATCCATTGTGATGTATATTGAATACCCAAGTTGCTGAACACTACAATATTCAAAAAAATAATGTATACAATTTTCCCGACAAGAGTCTAAAAAATTCTAAACAACAGAGGAGATATTCAGTTTCCAGTACGTTTCTGTAGCATGCCTTGATGTTTTTCTTCATTAAATGTACTATATGAATGCAGGTTGCTGGGACTTGATTACTGTTGCCTTGCATATATATAATTTCATAATTTATCTCATTTACAAACACTAATTTCAAATGGATAGCAATTTTTGTAAAATGCACCTTGAATTTTTATATGAATACTTGTAAGTTAAAATGGGCTCATACAATTGCTAATTATCTCAAAGAAGGCTTGATTTTATTCCTGTGTTATGTCTGAGCAAATTTTTTATGGTCTTTGCATTGAAAGGTTTATGCCTTTGACAAGGTCATCATCCTCCTCAAAACTTATGGGCAGATGTTTGGACTACTCAAACCAATAGTGATGTAAACATGAAAGAGCCTCATCTTAATGCCAGTGTGCATCGTGCAGTATTCCAATTCCTGACCACCCATTAATAATTTCTTAAAATTCATATAGACATCAACTCTATTTCCTTCATCTCTATTCTTCTCTCTGTAGCTCCGATGCAAATTTAATTATACCAGTCAAACACAAATCAGATCCTGATGGCTTTCCTCAATTAACACAAATCTAGAAGTGCATATTAGTTTGTTTTTTTGCTTTATTGTTTCTAAAACATGATTTACCATTGATGTTAATCTGACCAACCTATAGTTACCAGAAATGTCTTCACACCTTTTTTTGAATATAGATGTCGCATTAGCCAATTTCTAATTCTCTAGCATCTTCCTTATGTCTCAAAGATTAGTCCTTTTGCTACCTGTGTCCCATTTCCGTTTGGAATTTTGGATGCAACATCATGTGGACCAGTCACTTTGTACACTTGAAACATAGCTAGCCCCTGCCTGTCAGTTTTAGCCCCACCCATTACCCCTACCATTTCCACTTCTACTGATATTTGTTAGTATCCTCCTTCTGGCTAAACACAGATATAAAGTACTCATTAAGCCATGTGTAAGGAATGTTTATGTTGCAGGTGACTGCTATTTTGGCAACCAGGCTCCATCTTTCTAGGTAGAAAGTCATTGCTTCTGCACCACGAGCATTGGTAGAATTCAGTCATTATCTTGTGTGATGTGGTCAGGAATGCTTGGGCAAGGCTTTGGACTGCACACAGTAAGCTAATGCGTAGAGTTCACAAAGCATGTAGAGCTCACAGATGTGTTTCAGCTTCAGCGCATGGGAGTCTGTTGTCCTTTGAAGGAATTCACATTGCTCGAAATCGAAGCCCCGCAGAACCCTCACAGAGCAAAGCACTTACCTCGTCCTCTCCAATGTGGTTACAGCAAGTTTCATTTCCTTTGTGCACTTGTTATTTATAGCATATGGAAGTCAACAGTGGTTGCTCCTTGAGTGAGCCTCAGACTCAGTCTCTCAGTCTTGGTGAAGCCTGAAACATAAACATCCCCTCCCCAGTAGCCCTCCCTGTCAACCCTATTGGTTTTGCACTTCACCAAGTCTCTCCCCAACGTGTCTATCTGAGTCTTCTTCTGCCTTTACTTTACTTCTGTCTGCACCCCCAGCCTCAGGCATCTCAAGGAATGCACTATCGTCCCCATGGAAGCCACCATGCTGTTTACAATTGACCACCTCCTCTTGTGTAACCCCATTCCCTTCCATGCTCTATCATTGCCACCCACCACTGAATATATATCGAGTTGCCATCCTTCAGTATTTTAATCAACTCTGCATCCTAGTATTCTGACACCAATCCCCACAAGCCTCCCTCTGCACCAGTGCCCTCTGATAACCCCTTTAGACCTTTAGGTGATGAAGTCCCAGGACTTATCATAGAGACCCCTGACTGATACCTGTAAGGCTCCCTGGATTTGTTCCTGCGATTCCCAGGACTTCACATGATTAAAGAGCTGTCCTCGACCCACTCCTCGGATTGCAGAGATACAAACCTGTTGACACTGACTGCTTAGGCCAGATGTCTGATGCTGGACCTCCTGACTGAATATTGTCTCCATGGACTTACCATGGACTAAAGCGCAAGGTAAGAAAAGGTTAGGCAAGGATGCTGTGAGCATTCAGGTAGGCACAAAGAATGAGCAAACAAACCAGAAATGTTTCAGAGATAGTAGGAACTGCAGATGCTGGAGAATCTGAGATAACAAGGTGTAGAGCTGGATGAACACAGCAGGCC
>NC_063334.1:63341386-63410709 GCF_021869965.1 Rhincodon typus
AAAGCCTCTCTGCTCCTATGATGCTGCTTGGCCTGCTGTGTTCATCCAGCCCTGCACCTTGTTGTCTCATGAGGTATGAGGTATTCTGAGGTATGTCGCCTTATCCAAATATATATTCCACAGCCAAACTTTTCGTGCTTCACTGGGGGAGTAGAACTCTGCAGTAAGCCACCGTGATAGACTCTCAACCAAAGTAAATGCTCCCTTCTACGTTGTCGACCGAGTCCTTGCCCATTCACTGTTTAGTGCACAAATGTAGCAGCCATGAAGTGTTGTCTTTCAGTGCTGGCTACGGAATATGTTTGTGAAATGGACATTTCAACTGCTGATTTTAAGTGCCTTTGTCTGATTACATTTCGTTAGTTGACATAACAAGGAGGCCAGTTTTGTGCATAATGTAATGGTGATGATGCCATAACTCTTAATATGCATTTTTGGTCAATTAATGATTGGAAGGGCCTCAAATGCCAAGACTTTTACTCTGCCACTAAAGAAAAAGAATTGTGACCTACTCTGCTCAGTTTACAAGCTGTGTCAGTCATTTTGTCTAGTTTTGCACAGGTAACTTTCAATCCAACAACTTTCCATCTCAATCTCAGTGAAATGACTTGCAGGCTCGGCCTATGATGCCTGTGAATTATCCCTCATCCTTTATGTTCCCTTCTGTATTGTTGTCCCTGTGTCGCCAGTGAACTTTCATCCTCACCCTGTTTCTATTGAACCACTTTACATGACAGTTACTATCCCCATTTACCCCAGACCCCATGGCTTTGAAAATTCCCATGTACTTGTTAGCCTTACATTCTCTCATTTAATGGCCTGAGTGAACTGTTTGAACTCTCCCCACCCCGCCCCACTTACCAGAGCTCCTATGAAGGGTGAGGTCCTTTGCAGGATAGGTGGTCGCAGCTGTGATCCCCTGATCCCTGCATAATCAGTGCATTGCGGGGAAGGAAGTGAAGGAGACATCTCAAACCTAGCCAGCTGCTGGTAAATTGTGTCCAGGTACTTCTTGGGCTTTGGCCTCAATGGGGAGTCTGTCCCGTGTTTGGAAAATCCTGAAGATGTCCCTAATCTTCCTATAATTAGCATTTAACTTTGTAGTCTGGTAACCTCCTTCTCGGTGGGTAGTCCTTGCCAGCTTTACCTTAAATTTGGCAAGATCATCCAGAAGAAGGAATGCACCAGATCACTGATCCAAAGTGATCTTTTCAAACTTTCTTTCTGTCTTAGTTTCAAGCATACTTGCAACAAAAAGGGTGAATTCCATTTATTGAATCACATAAAGCTGAAATACGTGAACAATGTAAAAAAGTGTCATTCTTCATCAATGACAGTCTTACTTTTAGGGATACAAATATTCTCAAGAAATACTTGTAATCAAGAGGAAACACAGAGTGACTTTCATTAGCAGATTTCATTATCACTTTAATACATTGATTAACTGACATGTAGTGTAAATACGTCTCAATGAAGTATTTGCAAATAATCAAGACTAATTGAAATACTCCTGTTACGAAGTTGTGTAGAATAATCATGAATTGGAAGGCAGGGAGCTAGAGTCAATACAATATGGAACTGGAGGAACGCAGCAGGTCAGGCAGCATTAGAGGAGCAGGAAATTCTATGTTTCAGGTCAGGATCCTTCATCAGGACCTGATGAGCCCTGATGAAAGGTCCTGACCCGAAACTTCAACTTTCCTGCTCCTCTGATGCTGCCTGACCTGCTGTGTTCCTCCAGCTCCACACACTGTATTGACTTTGATTCTAGCATCTGTAGTTCTTGCTATCTACGAGTGGTAGAAAGCTAGAATTTGTTTGTAAAAAATGATAAGGGAGAAGAGTGCATGGTTCCTTTTAAGAGATAAAGTGTTTTTCTAAGCTTAGAGATTTATACAGAAAAAAAGTGTCTATATGTAGCTGAAAACGTACAACCAGTTCTGAAATTGAAACATGTATCAATTGGCTGTATGATTGGAAACCTTAGGCTTGTTTTGATGTTTTGGCAACTAGCTGGGATCAGCCAATTAATTTAAACCAAGCACTTAGTGATTGAAAGCTAATCAAATTTAAATCTGTTGGTTTTGACAACTTTGGACCAATGCTATTGTAAGCAGGTTGATATGTCATCCAAGGTATATAAGGAGAAGGTTTTTGAAAATCAGTGTGAGAGCGAGCCACCATCTGAGAAATAACCATCTAGCTCTCACAAGAAATTTTTAAGCTCTTTATCCATCTATCCATAAAAGGTACTATAGCACTTCTAGCTAAGAGTCCTCACAGAAGACTTCACAGAAAAAAAACATCCCTGATAGCCGGATCAGTGGAAGAAAGGCGTTATGACTTGAGAACAGCAGAAGAAAGACATGTAGCCTATGAGAGACTAAGTTTACATTTATTTTCTTATTACTTGGGTTTATATAAGTGATACTTGTGTTTATTGGAACAGCATACCAGAAGAATTTAGATCAGTTAGGGAATAGTTAGTAGTTAAGGGGGAATTGTTCGGTTTGTTAGTAATTCTGTTAATTTGTTCACTGTTAGCGTTAAATAAATAAATTGTTACTTGTTACTTATAAAGAGAATATCAGGGATTTTCTTTCATTTAACCACTCTTTTCAACAGATTATAAAGACGAGGCGAGCTTGTCTGGGTGTTTCAGGTTTAATTATTACAAGGGAACCTCTACTCCCACCATAACAGATTAGGGGCTTGTGTTTTGGTTTAATTAACAGAAGGGTTGACCTCCCCCTTTGTAACACTTCAAACAAAATTTGACATGTATTTATTTCTGTGTATTGCCTGCCTCAGTAAACAATAACAAATGGGTAAAAGTAATAAATTTCATCATTAGGTGCTAAAATTAAACAGATTTCAAGAAGCAGCAGAAGACTATAAGATCCACAAGGTGAAAAATTATAACTTTGATGACATTCCCTACTTTAGTCTGCCGGAAGTTAGTTTATTTACCAGTTATGTGATGGTACTTGTAGTTCAACACCATTACTCATGTAATTAGGTTTTCTGATCAATTTTACCATTCTGTTCTAGGTATATAATCAGAATAAATTATAGTTTTTGGTTTCTGCAAAGTTTAACATTTCATATCTTCTTCACTGAAGTTTCCAATGTGGACATTAATATAGGATTAGACTCTATCTGTTTGGTGGGACTCTATATTATGTATAGTTGCTTTGCCATTAAGATGACACTTTAAATCGCATCTACAGTTTTTCTTCCAACTCAAGGTTCAAAACAACTGCAGTAGCACAGCAATTTGCTTCACAGGCATGCCACGTGCAAAGTAATTTTCCATTTTAGTTTTTGATGTGCCATTTGATCTGCATCCTCTGTTTCAAATAAGTTAACACAGTTATGAAATGCTGCTGATCAACTGTCCTTTCCAATGATATGTTATATACGGGGCGAATTGAAAATCAAATCAAAAAAGTAATTCAAGAGCAGTAATGTTCTGCTGCATTGTTACAATCACAATCATTGGAGCACTGTAGACTAAAGCCTATAGCTCACATTATCTCTTCCCGTTGGTATTAAGAATGATAAAACAGTTTTGTGAGAATATTGAAAACAGAAGATAAAATGTCGAACTAATAACCCAAAATAACTAAGTATACTTTGGTATATGTTAACCTTGGTTAATTTAAGCAGTAAATGAGCTATGAGTGAAATATTCTGCAAAGTTAATGTGAGTAGATTATTCATCCAAGCTGCTCTTCAGTTTTTACTGGTTAAGTATGTTTTAATAAGCTGTAGCAGTTGAAAAAGAAAGCAGTTTTTTTAGTACATCAATGGTGGACTTATGCAGCTTTCATCAATTAAAGTGCAAAAGCAAAAAGTGAATTAGACTTGTTTCAACAACAACTTGCATTTATGGAGCACAATTAACATAGCAGAATTTCTCAAGATTCTTAAAGTGAGCTTTAGAATGAAAATATTTCAGTCATCGCAGCTGTGATAGAAGTAAATAGTAAAATTTCCTGGTTGTGCCAGACATTAAAATATGGGGTACCATGGTCCCTTATATTCCCACTTCCTCACCCACCCCAACTAAGAAGTCACAGGAAATCTGCCCATGATCCTGACCAGTGCCCGGCAGCAATTGACACTTGGAGCAGTGTTAACTGCTTGAAGGTAAGCTTTCTACCTCTATCTCTATCGCTTGATGCAGAGAGACCCAAATCTAGGGCCACAGTTCTCAGTGAGGGCAGTGGGGGTTTGGGTTCAGGAGACTGCAGAAAGGTTAAAATGGGAATGATCTTTGATGGGGATACCTCTAATGAGCCACCTAGCTTGACACCAACTCACACAGCTAAAGCTGTTAGGCATCCTGTGTGGCACGGACCTTCCCCTGCTGTGAGTAATATACCAGAGCCTTCAGTTGCATGGTCACTGTGCTGCACCCTCTGCCCACTGTGATATTTCTGACAAATTGGGAGTGGGTGGAAATGCAGTGGGAAGGCCACTGACTACCTTGAAACACAGTAGCAGGGGAACGTAAACCCCAGGCCCGTATCTCAAATAACGGGCAGAGCCTTCTGCCAGCGACAGGTATTTCAACCTCTG
This sequence comes from Rhincodon typus, assembly GCF_021869965.1. Lineage (NCBI taxonomy): Eukaryota > Metazoa > Chordata > Chondrichthyes > Orectolobiformes > Rhincodontidae > Rhincodon > Rhincodon typus. Next base: position 63,345,971 of record NC_063334.1, read on the forward strand.
GCTGGAGTGTCAGCAAGACCTCCAGGTCACTGCTTTCCAGGAAGGCCCATCAGTACTGCACGTTATTCAGGCGGTTGAGAGGCCAGCAGTAGGCCTTTCTTGGGAATCCGGATACTGGGGACAGAAGTCCCACCAGCGAACCTTGCCAGGCAATCAGAGGATGAAAACTCTTTTGAAAGGCAGTGCTACTGGGGAGGTGGTGGCTGCTGCACAAGCAAAACCCTCTTGAAGCCCTTGGCCCAGACGAGAGGCTGTGATATAAAAACAGAAAATGATTTGAGTCCGATATGACTCTTCCTCAGAATAGTGGTGAGTGACGATGGCTTTCACACTATGGTAGTTGCTGGGAAGGGGATGGTGGAAAGTTAGCAGGATGGACAGGAGACAGGCCCTGCCTTATTGATGCTGAGTCCCGTGATAATGTTTAGAAACTTTGAACGAATAACTACCCTTGGCAGCCAGAAAACAAACGTACCAGGTTTGTTCTTCATGCTCCCTACAGGGTGATCCCCTGTCCACATCTAGATTAGTGCCTGGGTTAAATGTCCTATTAGTATCTCCTCAATAATGGATTCTAGCATTTTTGCACTGACAGCTGTTAGCATAACTAGCCTATAGGTTTCTGTTTTCTTCCCTTGAATCATTGATGATACATTTGTAGCTATCCTATCTGTTGGGACCTTTTCAGAATCTAGGGACTTTATGAAAATTGCATCTAATTTTTTCGCCATCTCTGCTCCCCATCAAAGACTTCAGGGTGCACCGTTCAGTTCTAGGGGACTTGTTAGTTTTTAGTCTCATTGGCTTTCCCAGTGCTTTTCCTTAAGTGGTTATGAATTTTGAAGCTCCTCTTCCTTTAGCCTCTTGTTTTTTTTCTACAATTATTGGGAAGCCTTTTGTACCTCTTATTATGAAGACAAATACAAAATATGTGTTTAAAGCCTCTGCTATGTCTTTTGTTCCCATTATTACTTACATAGTTTCATCATCTAATGCACTAATCTTTCCCTTTTTATTTGAAAGGTTCAACTGCCTGTTTCATATTTTGTGCTCGCTTTTTCTAATACTCCAGTTTCTCTCCTTTTTTGTTATCCTTTGTTAGCTTCTCAAGTTTTCCCATTCTACTATCCAATCTTTGCAACACTGTATAACAACTCTTTCAATCTGATACCATCCCTAACTCCTTTTGTTAGCCATGGATGTTATTTATTTCCTGTACAGTATTTCTCTCTCAGCAGAATATATTTACATTGAGAGTTATGCAATATCTTTTGAAATGAGCCACTGCTTCTCCATCACTTTTCCTTTCAACTTATTTTAGCCAGTTAATTCTTCATACCTATCTCATTGCCTTTACTCAACTTTAAACACCAACTTCAAATCCAGATTTCTTACCCGCAAACTGAATGTGAAATTGTATCATGTCGTGAGCACTCTTATCGAGTAGTTCCTTTACTATGAGGTCTTTGGTTAATCTTGTCTCATTCCACATTACTGGATCTGAAATATACTGTTCCCTGAGTGGTTCACGAATGTACTTGTTTCTAAGAAGCTGTCTTAAATATACTGTCTGAACCCATCTTGCAGGATACCTTTACTAATTTGTTTCATCCAATTTGTGCCTTCTCTGCAATTTTCACATCATATGAAAGAATAAAAGAAATGATATTTGTTCTGTTTGGATTCCTGAGTAGTTTCGTCATCCAGCGGAGTCAGTGAGGATTTGTTCAGATTTCTTTCTGCATAATTAGACAGTTTTGCTTCATATGCTCCTTGTCCCTCACATGGTTATTGGTGAGTGGAATCTGTTGTAACTCATGCTTTAGGGATCATGGTTTTATGATGAACCAGTTAGTTTTCTCTGCAGTACATTTTACTGAGAACTTGATGTTAACCAAAAGAAGTCACATACTAAAATGTAAGGTAAGGCAGCTGGTTTACTGAATTACACCAATGTCTTGGTGTTTATTTTCCAACAGTGAGCATTGAAGTGGATAATGATGAAAGTGATGATGAGCAGAGTGAAGAAACAGGTAAGACATTTTCCCATGCATGTTCTGTATGTCCATCATGCATGCACAAAGATAGAATTACTAGGAAATGTCACCATAGTAAAAGTGATTTGTAATGAGGAGGGTACAACTTCCTAGATTTTGTGTTCACCACTCCCAGATTTTGTTTTGTTAATTGAGAGACATCAGTAAGGAATGTGTTTCAGATGTATATAGCGGAATTTCCCACCACTGTGATGCCCATGCACTTTGTTCTGTCATTCGTTAGAAATGCTAGATCTTATTTGGGAGAGTATATTGCAAACACAATAATAATGAAGTGCCAAGACCATAGGGTTCACTTTTCATCAGATGCAGGCAAAAAAAATTCTCTTCTTTGTTATGTATTGTTCTCTTGCATCTGTCTTTGTGATGAAGAGCTGGTAGTCATTCTTCTCCAACGGCAAATGTGGCACAAAGGCTTTCCCGCTTTGAATTCCTGGAGAAAACCTAATGTTAGGAGCAGCAAAAGAAATAGTGTGATTTCTTGACCTTTAAATAGCATTGGATTTTAACACCATCTGACCAGTTGGAAACAGGCAGAGACCATGTTAGTTTAACATTAGATCTGAAACATATTTCTTCTAAGATGTAACATTTCCTTAGTAATTGAATGAACTGTTAGCTGTCTGAGGAGCTATGATTTATCTTTTACATTGCTTATTTTATAAACTGTAAATTAACTGGCAATGCAACATATCATTGGAGCGCCAAGCATGCTGTCCACAATCTGCAATTTCAAACATAAGATTATAGGTTTGCTAAATTATTGTATCACACAAATCTTTAAATAGATTTAATCATATTGGGAATAGTGATACATTGGAATATATCCTTTTGGCTTTTACGTGTCTTAAGGATGTCACAAGGAATTATTCATTTATATTTTATTGTTCCCCAATGGTTATTATTTAGATGTACGTTTAGGAGTAGAGCCGCTGATTGAGTGCAAATGTAACCTACAAATCTGTTCATTTGTATTAAGATAATGACAGCTCAGAGGTGGAGCCACAAAACACCAAGGAATCAGTAGGAAGGAGTGGAAATAGAAAGAGAAAGATTGAACAAGAATCAGAGGAGAAATCTGATGACTCGGAGGAGGAGGAGGGGGAAGAAGAGCAAAGTAGAAAGAAAAATTTGAAAAATAGAAACAAATTAACTAACAGAAACAACTCAGATGAATCCGAAAAAGAAACACCTAAAAGTAGGAAGAACAGGAGAAATGTAAAATCTAAGAAGAAAGATTCTCACAACGATGATCATGATGATGAGTCACTGGACAAGAAAAAGAAAGGAAAAGGTGACAAAAAGGAAATGGACAGTGAGAGTGACAAGGAGGATAACAAGAAAAGGGGCAAGAGAAAGGATAAGAATTGTAAAAAAGATGGAAATAAAGGCAAAGGAAATAAAAAGAAATATAGTTCAAGGTATGTCTCATTTTTCCAAAAGTTGGAATTGACTGGATACAATATGTGGAATAACTTAATGAGTTAAGAACTGGTTTGGTCATGGTTTGCATAACTGATTAGTAATGTTTGCAAAAAAACAGTTATTTCACTGTTTTATGGATTCTTGAAATTCAGACTATAGAGATTCTTTTCATTTATACCCGTTTCAGATGTAGAAACTAGAACAGTCTGAGTCTTTTGCTGAATTTCTTTTATGACCTGACTTTTATTTACAGGTAGGAATTGGCAAAGATCCAAGAATACTTCACTTGGCAACTTGTCACTTCTCATTTGATGACTGATAAATTGTAGAAAGTAAAAATAGTGCAAATATAAAGATTGGCAGGGTGGAAATAAATCTATTGGTGTGATAAGCTTGATATGCAAACTTTGCAGGCCTCACATTATTGAACAACAAAAAAATTGTACTCTTGCTTTTTTTTTTATTTGTGAGTAGTATGGCATAGATGTGTTGCTAAGGATCTCAGGTTTGCTAATCAGTTTAATGCCTTTAGCAAATAAAGTAATAATGTAGTTTTAGGTCTAAGAAAAAGATAGATGAAGACATTAGATTTAATGTTTCAAGAAATCGTTTGGTATTCTATGTCAACAAATTAGGTATAAAAAAACCTATATATATAATGCCCCAGTTTATGGCGTGGATCTAATTGCTGCCGGGGAAAGGGAATCTAGGCAATCATCCTTTTCATCATTTTATTGGTTTTGACATTTCAAATTAGTATTACAAGATGACTTCACATTAATATCCATTCATAGAATTTCAAAATGAAAACTGTATAAGTTACTTGACTACAATTAATTCTCGTTCAAAACAGGCTCCAGTTGATTTGAAGACATTTTAATTAGGCCTAGTTCACACATCTTGCCCTATTCATTCTCTCATTTAAAAAGTTGTAAGGTGTAAGCATTAGGAAAATCTTGTTGTTTGTGGTTTTCTCCATGCAAGCACTGCAATTTCCAAAATCCTTGATTCCATCCTAAGTATGACAGCTATTGATTGCAGGCTGAGTGACTTCACAGGTAAGTAGTTTTTTTTAAACCTTTGAATACTTGACACTCCTTTGGTTTTGCCCATGAGCTGTGAGTGGAAGTGGTCTGCTTCATGGGTCAGACACAGTGATATTGACACTTTTTTTTTCATGAAATTTGCTATGGCTGACAATGTACAAAATTGTTGCCCATCCCTAATTTCCCTTGAACTGAGTTGTCTTGATGGCTATTTCAGTTGGCAGTTAAGAGTCAACAAAATTACTGTGATTCTGGAGTCGCATGTCGGTCAGATTGCTTAAGGATTGGATTTCTTTCCCCAAAGGGCATTCATGAACGTTGTGGGCTTTTATGTCATTCATTGACAGTTTTTGTAGCTACTGTCATGGAAACAAGTTACAAGTTCGTATTTGTCAATTGATTTTAAATTGCGCAAAGTTCTGTGCTGGGATTTAAACTAGTGCCCCTAGGACATTAGGCTAAACCTCTGTGACATTACCACTAAAACACCATTTCCTTAGCATTCCTACCAGATCAAACAGAGCAGGAATTTTCAAGGTTCAGTGTACATTACATTGAGTTCTAATTTTCTAATTCAAGACTATTTAGTGGTATCTACTGTTATTTAGGCTTGTCCTTGCATGTTTGATATTCTTTTCCTGGCAAGTTGCCAAAAGTTAGCAGAGGAAACTGAGGTTTGGGTTTCGATTTGGGTTGGCAATGTAAAGTGCAGGCATTTCCGAGTCTGAACTCTGGGCAGCATATGTGTTATTCATGTGATGCAATCATCAAATGTAAATGTTCGAACAGTAGTGCATTACGCGGAACTATTTGCAAAAGAGGAGACGCACAGGCAGAGACAGTCATGAGAGGGCTGTATATAAGCTTGTGATACTAAGAGAGAGTAGTTATAGATTAATTAGACATAGGTAGGTTTATGGGCTGAATTTTACGGGGAGACAAGTTCCCTGCCCCCAAATCCTGTCAAGAAGTCAATTCTAAGCCCGTTGACTCTGTGGTTAGCTGTCCACTGCAATATTAGGTTGGAACAGTCTGAACTGAGTCCGAATGGAACTGCTGTCCCATCTTGGCCTCCAGTAGCTCTGTAGTGACAGCAGCATCAGGTTTGTGTAGTGTCTACAGCTGAGAATATAAAGAATTGAAAGAAATAAAGGCAAGAGAAGAGTTATGTGGCCAGTCTCCCAAGTAACTCCAGTATTTTGGATAAACTTGACTATGAAGCCCCAGTGAGGAAGATAGGTGGCATCTGATCTTAGTGGGGTGCCTCTGAAGGGCACTGGAAGTTCCGAAGGAAGGTATACCCACCCCTTCTTGCTTGATAGTAGCCTGCACAGTGAAAGCTGCCGGGTTACTCTCCTTGTCTTCACCTTCCCCTGTCTCGTGATATAAAGCCAGAGGGAGAATAAGACCAGTAAGTAGCCAATTCCTATCCAATATAATGTGGGAGTGTAATGATCCCAGCTGATGGTAATATTGGACAAGTCAGAGTCAGGCGTGGTAGACCATAACTTTTAATTTTTTTGCAATTTGGTTATTGTGGTGGTCAGTCACTGAACATATTCACAAGGGGCTGTATGTGTAGCTTTAACAAAAGAACATCAAAGGCCATTGTGTGCAAAAAGAAAATGAAAGCTATTTTACACTCTATAAGAACTATTTGAAACAGTTTGATTACAAATATCCATAATAAACCCCTGAACAACCTTACAGATACTTAAACATCAGTGAAGGATGATGTTTTTTCCACTTTAAAATTGGCTAATCAGTTGACATATATGTACTTCCTTTCTTTCCAGCAAACTTCCACATTTACTTGATGTTATCTTCTTTAGTTAGTCTCTCTTCCTGAGATCCTTTTTAAAAAAACTACATCTCCTAGCTCATTTATTCCTTGACACATGTTCCTTAATTTCATACATTCAACAGCCTCACAGGATGTCTTCCTCTCTGACACCTTTCAAGCCTTCTGTTTTTGGAGCTTTTCTCTTACAAGCTTCTAAGCAACTTAAGGTTGATATTCTGCTGGAGACTGTTGAATTGGACAATTGATGTTACAGGCCTTTCTGCTCTAAGTGACCTGTCCTCTTTTTGTAAGAAACTTGCTGATCTTCTGAATAGTTCTGTATTTCTAAAATAATGTTTCACTCACTCCATCTCCCTGTGTCTCAGGTCACCTTGTCGCTAGGCAGTATACCATTTTTTTTCTCTCTTCTGCTCCTTGTTTTTAACAGCACTGAATTATTCAGCTTTAGGTTTCTAAAATAAATCTGACTTTTTTGCATTTCACCAACTTTGCAGACAACCCAAGAGTATTCACAGAATTCAAAAATGAAGTGAAAACTATGTCTCCCCTTAACACACACAGGATAGAAATGAAAAACTGACTTAAATCTATGCATAGTTTTGTTCACTTTAGAATGCTAGTTTCTAAATAATTCTATGTCATGAACACCTTCATCACGGAAAACAAGGCAGGTATGGGTGGGAAGGTGGTGGGAAAGTAACCCATTTTATTTATGAGAGATTCACATTAAGATGTGGTGGTGGGGAGTGGGAGCTTAAAATAGACTTTGATATTTCTGAATATCTGAATAGCTAAATCGTGTGCATAATTGTTAGATTTTACCTAAATTTATTTTGGTGATAGTTTTTCTTTGCAACAGAAAGCTATAGCGTATTGATAAATATTGTGCTTTTGGTTTCTAGTTCAGAAGAAGAATCTGAAGAAGTTATTACTGAAGAAGATATGGCCAAGCTGAAAGATGAAGTTGATGAAAAAAAGAAACTAATTGCAACTTTACGTAACAAACCCTCACCCATGAAACATAAATTACAATTACTGAAGTGGGTGCATCTGTTTTATAAGTTATAACAATTCCTGGTCAAATCTAAAATCATGACCAAAACACTTTTGAAACATGTAACCAACACGATAAAAATAATGGAATAGGTATTGGCCTAAACTGGTTTGTGAGGACAGGGGTGAATATCAAAAGTATTCACTGTGAGCGTAATTTTCTGCCATTATGCTGTAAGTGTGAGATGGCACCTTTTTCTGAATTCTGAATTCAACTGATTTACGTGTTGGGTTGCCTCCCTGGGAGTTCTTCCTGGAGGTGGTGGATTAAGATGTTGCATTCGAGGCTGCTCCTAAGTAAGGATGCAGGATGTGTCCTTGAAGGTCCAATCAGAGGGCCTTAGAAGAGTGGTGGCTCCATTGATAAAGGTAGGCAGTAAGTCTGTAGAAGGGGTCTATGACGGCGCCTGCATATTATCAAGCCTTCTAAAGAGGTTACAATTAAATAAAGTAATGGTGGCCACATGTCACCCTTGTGGAGTGGAGAATTTTTCACAGGATGGCCAGTGACTGCAGCTGTGCCCTGCTGATGGCTATGACTCCAGTGGGTATTAAAAATAGAAGGGTTCAGGGCCATCCATTGGCAAATAACCTTCATGCATCTTCCTCATTGGGTTTAGAGTGGGACGAGGGGATGGTATACCCAATCAGCCCAAAAATGGGCACTTAATTATACAGATTGACCAGCCATCAGTGCTGGAGAGTTTGATGACCGGCCTCTCAGAAGATTGTATGTAGTCGTGAATACATTATACCTCTGGACACCCTGTTGCAGTTTTGTTCCTTGACATTTTTAGTGGACATTCAATGAGCAAACAGCTGCCCTGTCCACCCAAATTTCCCAAACCCTCCCCTCCCTTGAGATTGTCAGGTAGATGACAGAGTTTGTAACTATATTCGAACAGTTTGGCTACGGACAACACTAATTCTGGAGCACAAGTACTATTGCAAGAATGTTGGTCAGGGCCCAATTACTTCGTAGTTTCCATTGCGTTTTAGATTTGTCTGTTGCTGCTGCAGTCATCTCCATTTGTGGTGTTGATTCCTCATCTTGATGATAATAATTAAGTATGGTGTCATGAGTTACAGATTGTAGTTGAATACAATTTTGCTGCTAGCGATGACCCATAGCACTTCCTGGAAGCCAAATATTGACTTGTTCAATCTGTTTGAAATCTATCGCATTTAGCAATGTGGTAGTGCCACACAACAATGGAGAATGTCAACATGAAGATGGGACTCTGACACTACAAGGACTGTTCTGTGGTCACTCTTGCCAATACTGTCACAGACAGATTCATATACAATTGATAGATTTGTGAGGACAAGGTCTTGTAGGTTTTTCCCTCTTGTTGGTTTACAAGTCACCTGCCTCAAACTGGCAGCGATGCCAGCCTCAGCCAGCTCAGTATGTTGTGGTGCTACTGAGCCACTCTTGGAAACTGACATTGAAATCCCCTTGCCCTTGCACCCTTGGTGCTTCTTTGAATTGATGTTCAACATGGAGCAGTACCTGGAGGGGAGGGACAAGCAGTACGTGGTAACCAGCAGAAGGTTTCCTTACCCATGTTTTACCTAATGCTGTGAGACTTTGTCAGGTCCAGAGTCAGTGTTCAAGCCTCATTGGAAATCTTTGTCCCAGTTGTGTACTGTAGTGCCATTTCTGGTGTGTCAGTCCTGACTGTGAAGTGGCACATAGCCGAGTGGTGATGCTGGTGGCTCTGAGGTATGATTCCATGAAAATGATAGGCTATTGCTTGACCAATCTGTGAGACAGCTCTCCCAATTTTGACACAAGTCCCAGATCCTAGTAAGGAGTATTTTTCATGGCTGGCAAAATTGGGCCTGCCATTGTAATTTCCGGAGCTTAGCTTAATATTAGGAGATCTGTCCAGTTTTATTTCTTTTCTTTAGGATTCATAGCAGATTGATACAACTGAGTGGTTTGCAATGCCATTTTAAAGAGTGGTTAATGTCAACCACATTGCTGTAGGACGGGAGTCACGCATGTACTGGACCAGGTAAGGATGATAGATTTCCCTTTCTAAAGAACATCAATGAAGTTGTTGTGTTTTTGTAATGGAGAGTGGTATCATGTTCATCATTAGAATAAATTTTAGTTCCAGATTTATTAATTGACTTTAAATTCTGGTAGCTAATATGGTGGTATTTGAACCTGTGTTCCCAAAACATTGGCCTGGGACCCATTAAAATAGTAATCCACTAACATTATCATTACATCACCACTTTCCCTAATTGAGCTATTAGTGTTGTGTTTTCTGGTTCCCTTAAGTTTACATAGGCCTGCTCTAGATTCAAAATGCTCGAACTTCATTGAATGTATTTCTTCCAGCTCTCCACATATCTGGTGAACCAGTGCATTGATTCCCAGTGTCCAACTGAGGTGCAGTAGTAAATGTAGCAGCCTGGTTGTACACTTGCATAACAGTTAATTCCTCACTCTTTTTAAAAAAAAGAACAATATCATATCCTTCTTTGTTTTTAAAAATGTGGATCTTTTATATTGTTCCAATCATAAGCTTCTAAAAAAATATTCTATCTAACTGAGTGTAAGACAACGTTCAGTAATGAATAGCGATGGTGAAATAGAGTGCTGAGCTGGGGTGCTTGAGCAGCAAATGGTGATGGTGAGAGAAGGCGGCAGTAGCACCTCTCTGGAAGAAAGGATATCTTTTGGGGGAAAGATGCCTCATAGGAAGAAAGAGCAGATAGACAAAAGGTTCCTCAATGCAATGTAAATTCATCTAAATACTTCCTTATTTAACCTTAATTTCCCTTCATGGTTGAAATGACCTGACGCCAGTGGAATACCGAATCCTTGCTTCATGATCTTTGGGCTATACCTATGCCCAAATCTTGTGTTACATAAAGAAGATTAACAATCAACTTTTATAACTAAACAGAACAGATCTAGAGTCTGTTATAGAATGTTTCTTTTGTGAAATTATTATGTATCGCTTAGATGAGGATGTTTTGCCTCCATCTTGTGGATTTAGAGTTCATTCCCCTCAAGGGTAAATTGGTGTTGACAACTGTTTGTGTTCATCTTGACATTGTAAGAGATGTGCTTGAGTCACTGTTGTTACGCCACCTGCCAGTGATATTGATAATTCACCACTTGTTTTTGATGCTGGTGATGTTGGCTTGCTGGTTAGATATGTTATTGATGATTTTTTTCTGCATTTCCAGCTCAGTTGTTAGTTGAGTTTAGGCATTGTTCCTCCTTATTTCCTCACCAGCTGCAGTGTCAATGAACTCTTTAACTCCAACAGCTTTTTCTAGGTTTCTGGTTTTCATGATTAGATCCTGTACAGGTACAGTTTGTCCTTTCAACGATTCTGATTTGGTATTTTTCAAGTTTTAAATCCATTTACCTGTACATCCATGAGCTTTTCTCTTACTTCATTCTCGTCACTTGGAGGAATTATTTGCTTTGCAGAATTGTCTTATACTACTTTTTTCACTCTGCATGTGACTTCATATCACCTTTGAAAAATGGAGATAGGAGTCAAAAAGGCAGGGGTTAGGTTTTCCTTTGCCTTGGAATTTCGTGAGGGTTTTGTCTGCTGTCTGTAAATCCGTGTCCTCTTGGGTAATGTGGTGGTGATAGTGAACACATGCTTATAAGCAAGTTCCTTAAAATCATCTGGAGGTGAATTGTTTCCATTGTCACATACTACTCTTTCAGGAATCTTTTGGTGCAGAATGCGTGCTTTGGTTCTCACGTTTTTCACTTTTCAAGTAAAAGGAATCATTGAATAGTAGTCTGCACATTTGAGGTACCATTCTTGGTTGTGAGTGAATAAATCGGCTGGCACCATATGCAATCATCTGGATGATACTTCAGTAGCTACCATCTCCTCGTTCTGTTGTATATTTCTGTATTTGAGGCATGTAGTACGGTACATGCAGACACTATTTTTCCATTGACTTCATAAATGCCTATCCAGTACTCAACTGATCTGGCTTTCAGGTTACCTGTTTCCGTTCATGTGGCCTTCATGATTTTTCTGGAGAGGTCCTTCTTTGAGACTGATGCTCTGGATCCACCAGCAGAAAGAAGGGGTAGTGTAGTGGTAACATTACTAGCCTATTATTTCAGAGATCCAAGTTAATGTTCCATGCATATGGGTTCAAATACCGCCATAGAAGCTGGTGGAGTTTAAGTTCAGTTAATCAATCTGGAATTAAAAGTTAGATACAGTAATAGTGATCATGAAACGAGCATTAATTGTCGTAAAGATATTCACCAGGTTCACTGATATCCTCTAGGGAAGGAAATCTTACCTGGTCTGGCCTGCATGTCATTCCTGACCCATGGCAATGTGGTTGACTCTTAACTGCCTCCAAAATGCTTTAGCAAACCATTCAGTTCAAGTGTAATTTGGGATGGCAATAAATGCTTACCTTGATGGCTAGCCCAAGTTCCATGAAAGAACGAAGAAACAAAAACACCATCTTTTGGTGATATGTTATTTCTGATATATCAATATTGCCATATTACTGCCAATGTTAGCTGTATCCTTGGCAATCCCAGAATCACTCACTGAGAGACCATTGGTTGATTCTTGTCTTTGCTGGTCACATCTTTAATTTAATCAGTTTCACTGGTGTTCACCAGGTGATGGAACTTCATACCTAGGTCTTTTCAATCATGTTTCTTCTGTGGTGAAAACATCTGCTGGAATCATTTCTCTTCCTGGCCTGTATTTCAGAGTGATGTATTCTTTATTCATTAAATAGATGTGGGTGCTATTGGCTAGGCTGGCATTTATTCCCCATCCCTATTATAACTCCTCCAAAGTAGTCTTTGCAGCCTTACCAGCGTCTAAATTGATTTTTCTTGTAAATCTTCTCTTGTGAACAATGAACTTTCTCTACTATAAACTTTTTGTCCAAAAGTTAAGCGGAATTTCTCACATCCATATTTGATAAACCTAATCTGTTTTCTATGTAAACAAGTATGTTAAGGTGGCGAAATGCATTGAGCTGCAAAGTTTGCATGTGTGGATATTAGGTGAGAATTGAGCCTGACCGTGATATCCTCTAGCATGAAACAGCCTAATAACTTATGGGGCTGAATTCGCTCCTTTGTAGTATTATTGTGATGAGGTAGGCCTTCTGCTAACTATCCCAATATGCACCTTGACCTGGATTCATTTTTCCTGGGTTGAGTTTATTTATTGGGAACATGAGCCCTGCAGGATCCTAGCCACAAGGAAATTGGATGTCTCTGCTGCTCAGTGCAAAGCCTTTGCAATGCTCCAGTGGCAATGTTTTGTAGTTCCAGATTATGCTGACAGGAAAAACCTTGAAGATAATCACAACAAATCATTTTCAGCCGTGACAAAGGTCAAGGCTTAAAAGATCAAGGCACAAGTCTGAAATAGTGGGTGAGGAAGTTCTTTCTAGGTCTGCACCTTCCATTAAAAGAAATCTGAATAAAGCCAGGATCTATTACTACCACTCTGAAACAGCATACACGCATCACTCTGGGAGTGACTAACTTTTCTGTCAGCGAACAACTCTGTGCTGGATTTTTGGCATAGCTGACTAGCCACCAATTTACTCCACTTACGTCATAGATGCACAATTTCTGCACTGGAAAAGTGATTTCCGCTGGGATTTAAATGTTATTATGGTTTTAGAGTATAGAATCTCCTTTGACATTTTGAGTAGTACAGGAAGAAATTTTCCAGCAGAACTGTATTTTTGGTCTTACTTTGTTTACCTTCTAGCAAAATTGAAATTGCCATTAATTGCCACTAGCTTGTGAAGGCCACCATTTCCAGTATGAATTGGCTAAGCATATAGGATTTACCTATCTTTAGTTTCATGCTATATCATAAGCAGAATATGAGACAATACTTTGTTTCATCCGAAGCAAACTTTGACAATGATAATATCATTACTAGTCACTTGATAAACAAATTCTACTCAAGTTCCATGTTTACATGTCGGCTTTAATGCGATTAGTTGCTACTTCTTTAAGAAGTTGTAGATTTTATTTCATTGTGTTATTTCTGCCCAATTTTAAGAGAAGCACAGGAATTTGTGGAGAAATTTGAAGGCGCACTTGGGAAAGGAAAAGGCAAAAGGTTTTATGCCTATAAAGTAATGATGACCAAAGTAAGTGACAACTCTTGTGATGAAAATACATCTGTATCTTTTGATTGATTGTCCTTCATCTGGCTCTTAGTTTTTATGGAAATGTTTCTTGCAAGATTTCTGCATAAGACTACTGTATTATTACTGGTTGATGCTGGTTCAGTTTTCTTAACTTAATCAGTATATGTACAATGTCATAGTGATTTCCAGTGGCCCTACCTATGGGACAGATGTTCATGTTCAAGTCCTACCTCAGGACTTGATGGTCAAGGCTGGTGTGTCATAACGTGGCTAAACACGTTGATAATAAATTTGTAAATCCTGAAAATTCGCTTAATGGTAGGAGACAGAGGGTGGTGGTCGAGGAATGTATTTTGGACTGGAGGCCTGTGACCAATGGTAGGGATCGGTGCTGGGTCCACTGTTGTTTATAATTTATATAAACAATTTGAATAAAAATTTAGGAAGCATGGTTGGTAAGTTTGCAGATGACACTAAAATTGCTGGTGTAGTGGACAGTGAAGAAGGTTCCCTAAGATTACAAAAGGGATCTTGATCAATTGGGCCAATGGGATGAGGAGTGGCTGATGGAGTTTAATTTAGATAAATGTGAGGTATTGCATTTTGATGAAACAGACAAGGACAGGACTTATACAGTTGAAAGATAGGGCTCTGGGTAGTGCTGTAGAACAGAGACCTAGGGGTTCAGGTACATAGTTCTTTGAAAGTTGCGTTGCAGGCAGACAGGCTGGTGAAGAGGATGTTTAGCACACTTGCCTTCATTGCTTGGACATTGAGTATTGGAGTTGGGACGTCATGTTCAGATTATACAGGAAGTTGGTGAGGCCACCTTTGGAGTACTTTGTACAGTTCTGGTTGTCCTGCTATAGGAAGGATATTATTAAATTGGAAAGGGTTCAGAAATAACTACCAGGATGTTGCTGGGACTGGAATGTTTGAATTATAGGGAGAGGTGGCATAGGGTGGGACGTTTTTCACTGGGGAATAGGAGGTTGAGGGGTGACCTAATAGAGATTTATAAAATCATGAAAAGCAGAGAAAGGGTGAGTTCCAAACTAGTGGTCATATTTTTAAGGTGAGAGGAGAAAGATTTAAAAGGGATCTAAGGGGCAACTTTTTCACACAGATGGTGGCTCTTATATGGAATGAACTGCCAGAGGAGTTGGTAGATGCACGTTCAGTTACAACATTTAAAAGACGTTTGGACAGGTCCATGAATCCGAAAGGTTTAGAGAGCTATGGGCTAAACACAGGCAAGTGGGACTAATTTAGATTGGGAAATTTGGTTGACATGGACGAGTTGGGCTGAAGGGTCTGTTTCAGTGCTGTTTGACTCTATGGCTGTATGACTCTTAGGTCTGTGTCATGTGATAAAAACAGGAACATTTCAAACTGTGTGATTGCTGTAGCACTGCAGACTTCCCATATTAAAAATACATAAAGTGCAGATTCTTGCCATGAGCACATGTCATCCTTGATGTGAAGAACTACCACAAATACAAAATGCATTTGAATATTTTTGAAATTGTGCATAGTCAAATTATCTCCAATTTGGTTTGATAATTCAAGCACCTTCTGTTTGCATGCCCTCTTTCTTTCAATTATTTTTTTCAAAAATTATTCTCAGGATGTAGGTCTCCTTCTCAAGCCATTTATAACTATAACGTTTTGGAGTAGATCTGTAGCTCAGGTTGTGGGTGTTGAGGTTGGTTGGCTCGCCGAGCTGGTTTGTTGTTTCGCAGATGTTTCGTTACCGTGCTTGGTAACATCCTCAGTGCAGCCTCTGATGAAGCGTCGGTGTGTTTTCCCACCTGGTTTTTAAACTTTGGGATCCGTTGCGATGGATTGCCTCAATTCCGGGTTTCCTCCGTAGTGGAATGTATATGGGGTCGAATTCAATGTGTTTATTAATAGCCTGCTTCGTGGAGTGCCATGCTTCCAGGAATTTTAGTGCTTGTCTCTGCCTAGCTTGTCCCAGGATCTTGGTGTTGTCCGAGCCAAAGTCGTGGTTCTCCCTGTCCATGTGGATTGAGATGAGTGAGTATTGGTCGTGTCTTTTTGTAGCCAGTTGGTGTTCATGTCCTCTTGTTGTTAGTTTCCTTCCTGTTTGTCCGATGTAGTGTTTCTCGCAGTCTCTGCAGGGGATCTTGTAGATGACATTGGTCCTGTCCATGGCAGGGAGTGGGTCTTTAGTTCGGGTGAACACTTGTTGTAGGGTTGATGTGGGTTTGTGTGCCACTCTGATGCCCAGCGGTCGTAGGAGTCTTGTGGTGAGTTCTGACATGTTCCTGATGTAGGGTACTGTGATGAGTGTGTCGGGGGGTGTAGAATCTTTCCCCTGCAGAGACTGCGAGAAACACTACATCGGACAAACAGGAAGGAAACTAACAACAAGAGTACATGAACACCAACTGGCTACAAAAAGACACGACCAATACTCACTCATCTCAATCCACATGGACAGGGAGAACCACGACTTTGACTGGGACAACACCAAGATCCTGGGACAAGCTAGGCAGAGACAAGCAGGAGAATTCCCGGAAGCATGGCAGTCCACGAAGCATGCTATTAATAAACACATTGAACTCGACCCCATATACATTCCACTACGGAGGAAACCCGGAAGTGAGGCAATCCATCTCAACGGACCCCAGAGTTTAAAAACCAGGTGGGAAAACACACCGACGCTTCATCAGAGGCTGCACTGAGGATGTTACCAAGCACGGTAACGAAACATCTGCGGAACAACAAACCAGCTCGGCGAGCCAACCAACCTCAACCATTTATAACTATCTCTAATTTCCAATGAGAATGTGATAGTGAGCTTTCTTCTTGAACAGCTGCAGGTCATGCAGTTAAGCATTTTTCTAATGGTATTAGGTAGGGAGATCAGGCTTTTGACCCAGTGACAAGATATGTCCAAGTCAAGATGGTAATAAGTTTAGAAGGGAACTTGGAGGTGATGGTGTTTCATGCCCCTGGTACACTTGTCCTTTTTGGCATTAGAAGCCTCATGTGTGGGGCATTGTGTCATTTGACATGAAAAGATGTTTCTTAACAGCTTCATTTTTAGTCATGCCTATTAAGTCAAACCATGATAGAAATATGACACAGTATTACTTACTGAGTTGGCCAAGTACTAAAATAGATTGGCCAGATTGGGCTGTGGCAGGTCACGAGGGAACCAACAAGAAGGAAGTACCTACTTGACCTCATCCTCACAAATCTGCCTGTCACAGATGCATCTGTCTATGACAAGGTAGGAATTGCATAGTCATTATAGAAACTAAGTCACGTTTTCACGTTGAGGATAGTCTCCATTGTGTTACATGGCATGACTACCATGCTAAAGGGGAGAGATTTTGAACAGATTAGCAATTTGAAATTGGGTATCCATGGAATTGAATTGAATTGGATTAGCTTTATTGTCACGTGTACTCACATGAGTACAGTGAAAAGTTTACAGGTCACTACTAACCATGCCATCTTAAGGTGATGTAAGGTCAGGAGAGCAGGGCCATCAGTTCACTGGAGGGATAAGTGTCAGATCTGGGGAGGGGTCAGGTTGCCAGTGGGGGAAGAGGGCAGCAGAGGATGTTTGGTCAGTGTGTTTGTGTCTGGAAGGGTCAGGTCAGGAGTTGGAAGGTTGTGTGAAAGTGGATCGGGCTAGTGCTAGTTTGAAATTTGTTTGGGAGGTGATTGTCTGGTGCCTGTGAGGTGTATGGAATCAAAGGAGGTGAGGCTTTGTGTCAGTGGTGAGCCAAAAGTCAGTTTAATATTTATCCAAAAGTTAACTAGGTTCTTTTCCTGGGTAACTATCAGCTTAAGTAATGTTGAAGCCTGCAGCTTTTCCAATTTCAATGGATTCTTTCAGAGAGTTCCAGATACAGGTGAACTGTCCATTGGAAAATTTAATTTCTTGGGCAATTCTCACTGAGTCAGCTACGTTAGAGATTCTGCACAATCCCGATGCACAACTTCAGTCAATGCTGCAATATTAACTCTCTGACTGGCGGAGGCTCAAAATTCTGCACCTTTGGATATACCCCCACCTTGTTGAAGAAGGCAGCTCACTGTCACCGCTTTAAGAGCAACTAAGGATGAGCATCAGAAGCCAGCCTAACCACTGACGCCATGTCCCATTAAGAATTAAAAATAAACAAAGAATCCCATGTCCAATTCCCATTATTTGTGAAACATTTCAGATACCAATGTGGATGTTTCCATCATTCATTCAGCATTAGGTCCCTTGCAGCTCACCTCAGTAATTCCTACATTTGTCATCAGTGCTATTCAAAATTGCTGAGCTCTTTAATCTTGGATCAGTTAGTAAACAGGCCCACATTTGTGGGAATTTCTTACAGAATGACCTGATTAATTCATTATTATCAATCAATTTTAACTAGTTAAAGGTATTCTGGGAGTTGGAGCAAAAGCAGGTAAATGAAGTTAATCTCGCCATGATCCAGTCAAATGGAGAAACAGTCTTAAAGGACCAAATAATACTCTGTAGTTCCCATGTACAGCATTGGAACATGTACCAGATTTTAAACATAAGTTTGGAGTTAAAAGTTGGAGTTAAAGTTGAAAATTCAGAGATTATGTTTAAATCTTGACCTCAATCCAAAGTAATGTTTATTTCTAAAAGTAGGAATTAAATATATCTTTGATTTGCTTATGCAAGACAAGCTATAGATCATCTGAGATGGTTGAGAAGCACAAGTAAAGACTCAGTCCTACTTACAGAGAGATAAAGAAAAGCTCAAAAAAAGTGTGCATTTCTGTAGTGTCGTTAGTGTACAGTAAAACATCACAAATATGATTTATTGAAGTCTTCTCAAACTGAATTTAACTTAATAATGAGCCACATAACAAAATATTAGGACAGATGGTCCAAAGCTTGGTCAGATTGTTATTTTAAAAAAAAGAACCTTAAAGGAGAAAAGATGCAGAGAAAGAAAGGTTTAGTAAAGGAATTTTAGAGCTTTTGGCCTAGCCAGCAGAAGGCATAACTAACAATGGTGGGGTGCTTAAACTCTAGATTATACAAGAGATCAGAGCTGAAGAAGTACAAAAATCTGAGAACTCTGTAAGAGTGAAGAATTTTGCAGAGCTAGGAAGTGGTGAGGTCATTAAGAAATTAAATAACATGGATGATAGTTTTTAAAACTAAGGCCTTGCTGGAGAGTGACCAAAAGCCAATGCATTGTCAGTGACCATGGGCATAAATTAAGATTTCAACTGCAGATGTTTGCAGTTAATTATATTTACAGAAGGTGCAAGATGGGAAATAAACTAAAGAGAATTGGATTAAAGTGAGCCTGAAGATAGAAAAGGCATGGATGAGTATTTCAGGAATGGATGAGCTGAGGCAGGTATGGAGAAGGGGGAGATATTACAGATGGAAGACTTGGTGATGTAAAGGATAAGGTATTGGAAACTCAGTGCAAGATCAAATAACATGTCAAAGTTGCAACAGTCTGGTTTACAACAATTCCTGAGGCCAGTCTTCTAGGCCCAACCATCATCAGCATTTCATCAATGACCCTCCTCCCAACATAAAGCTGAAAGTAGGGATATTTGCTGATGTTTAATTCACACTATCTTAAATAATGAAGCTGTCTGTTCCTGCACTCAGCGTATACTACATTCAGGTTTGGATGGATATGTGGCAAGCAACATTTGTATCACACAAGTGACAGAAATGACTATCTCCAGACGAGATTCCAAACATCTCTCAATGGAATTTTTATCCTTAAACCCACCACTGTGAAAAACCTAGAGTTGTCATTAAATTGGACTAACTGAACTAACCAAGTAAATACTGGGGCTATGAGGACAGGTCAGAGACTGGGTATTCTGCAGCAAGGGTCACATCATCTGACTCACCAAAGTTAGAAGACACAAGTCTGCAGCGAATGAAATAACCTTCACTTGCTCACCCAGGACGAGGCAGCACAGTTGATTGGTAAATCATCCAACAGTTTAAATATTCACTCCTTCCACTACTGATGCATGTTGGCTGCAGTATGTACTACTGCAAGATGCAGTGCAGCAACTAACATGCTAAAGCTCCTTTGACAACCCTTTCAAACCCATGACCTCTGTCACCTAGAAAGATAAAGGCAGCAGACGCATGGGAATCTCCAAGTTCCCCACCAAGTGGGGACACGAAGTGATTTGGAAATATGTCACTATTTCCTCATCATCAAAGTGGGTCAAAATGCTTTAACTCCCTAACTAATAGCACACAAAGTGTAGTAGCTGAAGAAAATAGTTCATCACCACCTCCTCAATGGCAATCAGGAATGGACAATAAATGGTCAGTGACATCCATCTCCTGCAAATCAATTAAAAAAAGCATCAGACAGTGGTCGTGGAAAAGTAATTATTTAGTTCCTAATAACTAATTCAAAGAATGGTACAATTACAAAACTAAAATACCGTGGATGCTGACAATCTAAAATAAAAACAGAAAGCCTTCATTCCAATGAAAGGTCTAACTGAAATGTTAACTGTGTTTCCCTCTTTTCTTCCAGACCCATGAATATTTTCAGCATTTTCTGTTTCTATTTCAAGAATATCACTCGCCTAGAATCAGGCTGTATTTCTACTGTCACATTTAGTGGATAAATAATTAAAAGAAGAGCATTTTCAAGAGGAGATTAATTGAAATGTAAATGAAAGTTCTAATTTTCAATGATAGAAGGCTTACATATCTTGCATTTTCACTTTCAGAAATGGATGAAATTTCAGCGTGATTTTGAGAATTTCAAAACTGCTTGTATTCCATGGGAAATGAAAATAAAAGAGATTGAAAGTAGGTGGAACAAACTGTCTTATAAAGTCTATTACAAAATGAATTTATTTGATTGTCAGGGAATAAAGCTGATGTGGCATGGCAACTGGTTTTTCTAAAATTGCTGAACATCCTTACAATAAATATTTCCTTTCCTGGTCAGCCATGAGATGGAAAGAAAATTTTATCCTCTATCATCACTATTCATATTTCCAAATTACAACATGCATTTAAAAATGCACATTGACACAGTAATTTGGACTTCTTGGGGTGCCAGAAGTCTCAGTTGGCTGGATGGTCGATGTGGATCATGCTAACAGCATGATATTCAATTCCTCTTCTCGTGCAGTTGGATCTGATAACATCAGAATGGACACTGGTTGAGTTTTTGTGGTGGGAGAATTAATGTTGAATGATGAAGGCATTGCCTCAGCAATCTCAGTGATCTGCTGGAGGACAGATTGCTGAATTTATGTAGCATTCCTTTGTTACACACTCCAATAATTTATTGTTCAATGTTTGTCTAATGGTACAACAACTAGTAGTTGACTTAAACTGCTCCCATCATTTTCTGACTTTTGTTATTACCAATCTCGATCATACTGAATCTACTTCACAGTCCTTTTGCCCAAGATCATTCCACACTAATGTCCTTACATTATCCCTTATGCTCAGAGCTACCCTCTTCTCTTGCCATCCTGTTTCTCTTTCCATTATATTGTGTATCCTGGAATACTTAATCCTCAACATTGGACACCATGAAACCATGCCTCTGTAATGGTGATTAGCCATTTATTTTTAACTGTGCGATTAGTTCAACTATCATTATTGCAGATGCTTTGTACATTTAGATAAAGTGCATTTAATTTGATTATCTTGTTACATATTTAGGACTCGTGTATCTCTAAGGCAACAGCACTCAAATAATCCTTCATTTATAACAACAAAACACAAATTGTCAGTTGAAATTCTGACAATGCGGTGGATGGTTCACACAACCTGTTTCGTGTGAATGGAGAAGAGGACCTTTGCAATTGAGCATTAGGCCCAAGCACTTTTACCCTTTTGTTTCCCCATTTCAATAATTTCTTTAACTCTTGGAATAATTAACTACTTGCAATGTGCAATAACATTTTTTGTTTGTTTTTACCAGGTCACTTTGGTTCATCAGTTGCTTCATATTTCATCTTCTTGAGATGGATGTATGGAATCAATATGGTTCTGTTTGGCTTAACCTTTGGTTTGGTCATGATCCCTGAGGTAAACTTTAACAAAAAACACAGTTGCTAGTTTCATCATTAAAATACCTTGAATTTAAACTGTGTTTTATGAAGTAAAACAATAAGTTTTCAAAAGATAATTAATTTTTGTTTTCTAAGCTAGCTTTTCAACTTCTTCATGATTTAAAAATTTCTGTGGAATCAAAGTTGTTTTTATCATGTGTTTCCAAAATTAGGATTACCTTGGCAAGGTCATACTCATTGCCTATTCCTAATCGTGTTGAAAAGATGGTGATCCTTTTTTTATGTTGCAGTCTTTATGAAGCTCCAACTACAATATTAATGACAATATACTGTTACAGTATGCTAAAACTTTGTCAGGATCCACTTACCTGACAATCAAGGACCATTTCAGTCAACCCCTGGTGGCAGTTTGTGCCCTGCTCATCCCATTGACTCTTGCCAAAATCCTCACGCTTCACCTCACTGAACTCCTGCTTGTCTTTGCACTCAGGTTAAAATCAGAGCCATCAATCTATGTGTACACTACTGCAACTTTTACATTCAGGGTTGTGGCAACATTGTGACTATATAGCTGAGCTGGCATTCTAGACTAGTAATCCAAAGACTGAGTTGAAATGCCAGATCAGAAATCTGAATTCAAGTATTTAAATGAACTGTGGAATTTAAATGAATTCAATGATGCTAAGCATAAAGCTTGTCATGTAAAAACCTACTCCGTTCTCTCACATCCTTTTGGAAAGAAAGACAGTTATCCTTACCTGGTCTGACTAAATACGAATTCAGACCAGTGTATAATGACTGTTAACTGCTCCCTGAATGTCTGAGCAAGCTACTCAGTTGTATGCAAAATGTAGCTCATCGCTACCTTCACAGCAACAATTAGGTAGGGACAGCAAGTTCTGGTCTTACCAGGGATCCATGTTGCATGTTTGAGAAAACCCTTAGAGGTGTTACTAGATGTTGCTACTTTTGATGAATTATTTTGAGTCTTTTCCCTATTGGGCATCTTCTGAGGTCACCTTCAACCTTCTTCCTTGTTCCGGTTGTCTAGAGTGGATCATGGCTGGATATGGGTTGTCTAGACACTGGAGTCTCACAGAGGTGACAGTGAGCTCAGAGTTTTTGTTTACTTCACTTGCTTTGTAAGCAAAGGTGAACTAGATTACCTGTGGAAACTGTTGATGTAAGTGCCAAACCTCTTGCCCTCTTAACTCATCTGTGTTTCTGCCTTGATTAAGTGTCACTGTATTCCAAAGAAGTTTTAATATTTATCCTTAAAAACAGGCCTTTCCACGATAATTAATTATCAGTTTTTAAGGTAGGTAAATAACTGAGTAATTGAATGCAATTGACATCTTTGTAAAGTATACTTTAATCTGTTGACTTTAGGCTCTGATGGGAAAGCCATATGGCAGCATGCCAAGAAAAACTGTTCCAATCAGTGAGCAAGACTCAGCCATGAATTTTGCTACATTGTGGGATTTTGGGGTAAGTTTGAATTTTGTTAGAAAAATGTCCATGAAGAAAACATTTATTCCAGAAACGAAGATCACTACTTTTGTAAATTCTAGCTTATTTGCTGACGTAGTTTTTGTGAAAGCTAACTCTTAAAGAAACCTCTATACTTTTTCCAGGGCTATGCGCAATATTCTGTCCTTTTCTATGGTTACTATAATAATCAGCGTACAATTGGGTGGCTGAAATTCAGGTTACCTTTGGGCTACTTCCTGGTGGGAGTCGGTACAATCGGATACAGCTTCACGGTGGTGATTAGAACGTAAGTTTAACCTTCCAAGTCAGACTTTTATCAACTGTTTCTTGTTGAAAGTATCCAAACCAATTAATTTGCACAGAAAGGTGGACCCTTTCAGTCCTCACTTTTTTGAAATTTTATTGTTTATCATAAAAGGCCCAATTATTTACCTGAAATAATACAGTACCTTAATAAATCATTGACACTATGGAAGATTTTATTGATGAATGATGTGAATGCAGTTGACATTAAGGGTGAAATTTATTTGTCCTGATCCAGGTGCTGGCAGCAGACTTGGAAGTGAGTGCATTACTGCCAGCAGCCAGAATAGCCAACCGATAAACTTGATGCAGGCATGGGTTTTTGGCAAATAATGCAGAGGGGATGGGAAGGATGTTTTTGAACTCACTGTCAGCTGATGAGGTTAGAGGCCTGGATGCCAATTGCATGCAGCTCTTCACATTCCAGCAGTGACTATAAGGCAGCAGCTTTGATGTTGCAGAATTAAAGAACAATCCTCAACCACGTGTCCAGAATCCATCTTATTTTCTTCAATTGAACTCCAAGCACATTGTGCCGACCTCCAGCTCTATGCTTCCACTCCTTCTGCATGGACCTTCGAGCAGCAATATGGCCACGCAACGTTGAGCGATCATTGTATCAGCTGCTTCAATATTTAGCCTGTTATGTGACTTCCATTGAAAAGATACTGTCCAATTGGCCCATCGCTCAGAGCAGACAAAGATCAGCCCACAGTTTAGCGATGCCTCACTGTGGATTCTCCTTCAGGCTGTCTGGGAACAGCAGGAGGTGATCTTCCTCACCAAACAGCATCAGGAGGCATTCCCACCTGGGAGTTTGAACATAGATCATAACAAAGCTTAACAGCCATTGGGCCCCTAGGCACAATTTGGTGGCATATTAAAAGAAAGAACAGAATATATACAAAGCAAAGATTGGCTAAAAGATAAATAAAGGAGGAAAAATTTATGTACAAGAGAAAGATGGCTAAGAATATAAAACTTGATAGTAAGATTTTTTTAAAAAAAGGATTAATAATGTGAACTTTGTTTTGAAAGAGAATGAGTTTGGAGAATCAATAATGGAAAATAAAGAGATAGCAGATAAGCAAAACAGGTATTTTTCATTGGTTTTCACTGTAGAGAATATAAGGAACAACTTTGAAATTGCTCTAAATCAGGAGATGGAAGGGAGGGAGGAATGCAATAAAATTACAATTACCAGGGAAGGCGTAATGAGCAAATTGTTGGAACTGTGGGCTCACAAATCTCCAGGTCCTGATTGTCTTCATATGAGGATCTTAAAAGAAGTGGCTATTGAGACAGTTGATGCATTGGTTTTAATTTTCAAAAACTCCCTAGATTTGGGGAAGGTTCCATTGGAATAGAATATTGCAGTGACCTTTTTCCTGTCTACAGTGACCTAAGGTCTCCCATTAACCTCGTCCTCTTCCATGATGATTCACAACTCCTTACTTTTCTTCAAAGAAAACTGCTGAATTGTGACTGGCAACTCCAGATAGCTTCTCCTCCCCTCATGAACGAACTCACCTCCCTTCTGCAGTCCATGATCCTCATATTTAAATCCAAAAATATCATTTAATTGTGAAATGTTCAATATTACTGAGGGTTAGTGACATGCTAATCCATTAAAATTGCCTTCCAGCTGTCAATAGTGCGTTACAAGTTCCTATCCACCTCCCGGTCAGAAGCATAGAGTCATACAGCACAGAGACATCCTTTGGTCCATCGAAGATAGTTTGAGGCTTTTATCCTGATGTCAGAAATTTGATGTGGCATCTCCCATATAATTCAACACATCACCCCAAATTGTTCCCACCTCCCCAGACAGCATTAAATCTTACCTCAAATGAATTGTATAATCAGTACATTAGAACAACTGTAATATAATCTGTGTGTCAGGAATAAGCAGTGCAGTATTCAAGTATTTTAGATTTGTGTTGGACATCAATTGGACCAAAAACACACATCAACCCAAGCCTTATGAGTTTGAAGATGAAACACTTCATGAAAAACAATGCAATTCTATGTTTTATATTTCATTGTAAAAAAATGAAGCAACAAGCTGACAAAAAAGAATGAGCTGAGCTTTATCTTTTTATTACCAGCTCCAGCTGTGATGATAATGGTGGGATTGATATTAAATCAATGTGGGTCAGATTAGGTCAGTTCAAGCTGACAGTTGAAACTGAGGCTGATTCCATCTTACCCATCATTTTCTGAGAACTGAGTAAATTTATTCTGAGTGAATCAGCAGCAGGTGTAGAGCTGACTATGAAAGCAACAAATCTTGTCCTGATTGTAGTGACACAAAAGGATCAGATTGACTGAAACCTTTGCCATAATCCAATGTGTATTCAATGCAATCAATTCATCAGTGCCAAATTAGTCACTTTACATGGTATAAATGATGTCCCCTTAGCAGTTAGCAGCATATTGGCGTAATTCAGAAACACCTTGGCAGAATTTGTTACCAGGAGTTTCCAACCGCCACATTAATGCTGATTGCATATATTGTAGATACATCATTCCACTACATTTCTGGAAGCAACTTCTCTTTTCTTTAATTCTGCAGTGAAAAATACATTCATTGAAAGATTGGCAAGGACCTGTACTGGTGAGAGTCTGATGAACACGACTCACCTTTGAGCCTTTTACTGGTCAATTTCAAAGAAGCTTTTTTGTGGGAATGATTTTGATGTTGATTTTGATTTCATTGTCGTGTGTACCAAAATACAGTGAAAAGCTTTGTTTACGAGCGATACAGCAGATTACAGCAAGCAAAGGATGTACAGATCAAAAAAACTTCGAGGCATACAGGTTACATTATTTGAGGCTAGAGTCCATTCAACACTCTGATGACGGTCGGAAAGAAGCTGCTTCTGAACCTGCTTGTCTGTGTGTTCAGGCTTCTGTATCTACTGCCTGATGGAAGAGGTTGTAGGCGATCATTACTGGGGTGCGATGGGTCTTTGATGAAGTTAGCCGCCTTGCCGCAGCAGCGAGCCATGTAACTAGAGTCCATGGATGGAAGGTTGGCTTCCGTGATGGTCTGGGCTGTGCACACTGCCTTCTGTAGTTTCTTACGGTCCTGGGCAGAGCAGTTGCCATACCAGGCCATTATGCACCCAAACAGTATGCTTTCAACGGTGCAGCTGTAGAAGTTGCTGAGGGACGTTATGGACATGCCAAATTTCCTGAGCTGCCTGAGGAAGATGTGTTGTTGTGCCTTCTTGACTGTCGCATTTATGTGGGAAGTCCAAGTCAGGTCATCGATTATCGTCACTCCGAGGAACTTGCTGTTCTTCACTCTCTCAACCTCAGTTCCGTTGATGTAGGTGGGGGCGTGTTCTCCTTTCTTTCTGAAGTCGATGAACAGTTCGTTAGTTTTGCTGACATTGAGAGACAGATTGTTTTCATTATACCACATCACCAAGCCTGCTATCTCCCTTCTGTATTTTGACTCGTTGTTAGATATCCGTCCCACTAAGGTAGTGTTGTCAGCGAACTTGTAGATGGTGTTTGTTCGAAATTTGGCAACACAGTCGTTGGTATACAGGGAGTACAGTAGGGGGCTGGGAGGCTCCAGTGTTGAGTGTTATTTGTGGAGGAGTTGCAGTTACCTATCCTTATTGATTGTGGCCTATGGGTCAGAAAGCTGAGGATCCCAGTTGCAGAGGTCGGAGCCAAGACTAAGGGGGTTGACTGACTTACCTTATTGATTTTGGATGTATGGCATATGGAAACATAACTCCAAAAAAAAACTGAACAGAAAGTCACTAGTTTTTCAAGAAAAGGGAAGACTAGAGGTCTTTCAAATTATGAGGGAATTTGATAGGATCGATGTAGAGCAGTTGTGAATAAGGGACAGTATTATTGGGCATCTAGACGGAGGCTTGGAGGTTGTGGAGTGAGAAAAATTAGAAAAGTTGTGTTGTTTCTCCAGTTTTTTCTGGAGGCAATTTCTATGTAATGATGGCTAACTGTCTAGCAGTGGTATGGAGTCAATTGCACTTCTTAAATGAGCAATTGGCAGCAAGTTTCCTAGGGTGATACAACTTTTATTGTGTCAGAGCTTTATCTACTCAGAGGAGGTGGCTAGACAGTGGGAAGCCAGAGTGGCATAGAAACAAAATATGCTGTGACTGTTTGGTACAGATGGTGAGTCTAAGGGCATACACAGCAGAAACCTGCCTTTGCAACAGCAACTCCGGGGGATTACCCTTAGAGACACTGCTTGGGATATAGAGGTGACTGTCAGTTTGCTCAGCTTTTCCTCACAGACATTGCGTTCCACCATCCTTTGAGGCGTTCACTTGAGTAGCACACTGACTTTGAAGCCATTGAGAGGGTATAAGATCTCCTGCACCTCAACCCTCCTGTTAGTGTTAATTGGATGACAAAATGGGAGTTGGTATGCTAATTATTCCAGAAAATTGATCTAGAAGCCATCTTGTGCTGGCAGCCTGATTACTAATGTGTAAAATAACAGAATAAAGAAATGTTACAGTGCAGGAAAGATCTATTAGGCCCATTGTGTCAGAACCAGCTCCCTGAATGAGCAACTCACTGAATGCCCTTCTCACACCTTCTCCATTGACCCCATAAATTATTCCTTTTCATGAAACAGTCTAGTTCCCTTTTGAGTGTTTCTATTGAATCTCACAACGCTTTTGCTTCATACAGAATTGAAAATAGTTCTGGCTGCTGAGACTATTCTAAATATGGCGAACTCAGCTTGACATTTCCACTTGTGAATCAGTTCAGAACTAGGGCAATCGATAGTTATTAATAAATCAAATAAAGAATTCAGAAGAAATTTCCTTCCTCACGAGACAGGAGTAAATGACAACAACATTGCAAATCCATCTAAAACTTTTCCTGCAACATAGAGAAATATTCAGAGTAATAGAAAGTGTTTAAGCAGTACCCAGAAAAAAAGGCTCAGGAGCCTTAAAATCACAAAGTACTGCATGATCCTTTCAATAACTCCAGGGAAACAGGCTTCCTGCTGTTCAGTTCCAAGCTGTGCTGTACGAATGAAGTAGTGGGACATTCAAAAATCCAGAACTGGCCTCGCAAAAGTGCAGGACCATAATTCAAATAACGTGTTCTTGACATTTGGTGTTGCCTGTGTGGGATCCACCAATATAACCTGCATTCTCAATATAACGGTGCAAACTTCAGCTGGAAACTT
Organism: Rhincodon typus; assembly: GCF_021869965.1. Taxonomy (NCBI): domain Eukaryota; kingdom Metazoa; phylum Chordata; class Chondrichthyes; order Orectolobiformes; family Rhincodontidae; genus Rhincodon; species Rhincodon typus. The sequence goes on from NC_063334.1 coordinate 63,374,540, forward strand.
CTCCTACCCCTCGCACCGGGGGCTTAGTGAGACTGCTAGTGTCCAAAACGTGGGTGCTGCATCTCTAAATTTCTAGATCATTGCCTTATGGGCGTATAGTAAAATTTGAGGTGACCTTTGTCACTAGCAGCATTGTCCATATTCAGCAAAATGCTCAAGTTATTGCTGCAGCAGATCGCATTCCTTGGTTACAATTTAGAGTCATAGAGCTGTATAGCACGAAAACAGACCCTTCAGTCCAACTCGTCCATGCCGACTAGATATCCTAAATTAATCTAGTCCCATTTGCCAACATTTGGCCCATAACCCTCTAAACCTTTCCTTTTCATGTACCCATCCAGATGCCTTTTAAATGCTGTAATTGTACCAGCACTTCTTCTGGCAGCTCATTCCATACACGCACCACCCTCTGCATGGAAAAGTTTCCACTTAGATCCCTTTTAAATCTTTCCCCTCTCACCGTAAACCCATGCCCCCTAGTTTTGAACTCCCCTATCCTGGGGAAAAACCTTGGCTACTCACCCTATCCATACCCCTCATGATTTAAAAAAATCTCCATAAGGCCATCTCTCAGCCTCTGATGCCCCGGGAAAACAGTCCCAGCCTAGTCAGCCTCTCCTTTAGCTCAAACCCTACAAGCCTGGCAACATCATTGTAAATCTTTTCTGGACCCTTTCAAGTTTCACAACATTTTTCCTATAGCAAGGAGACTGGAATTGAATACAGTATTCCAAAAGTGGCCTTAGCAATGACTTGTACTGCTGCAACGTGACCTCCCAACTCCAAAAATCAATGCACTGACCAATAAAGGAAGTGATTCTTTTGTGAGATATTTGATATTTCATAAATCATTGCACGTCTATGTGCAGGAGGGTCCCTTTGCTTCTGTGTGTTTGCTAATGTCTCTTTGCAAAACGTATCCAATGAACTAATGTTAATGGAGGCAGGGTGGCTTTCTTACTTTCATCCTGTGGTTCAAATATGCCCTAAATATGTAGCAGTTCATTGTGGCTTAACAGTGTCACATCACCGAGTGCATATTTCTTTGTTTCCTTGAACATGATAACAACAACAATACCCTCATAAGATAATGATGTAACACTTCCATGTGTCCTCAGAATGGCAAGCAATGCGAATGAGGAAGGTGGTGGAGATGACACAAGTTTTAATTTCAGTTGGAAGATGTTCACAAGCTGGGACTATTTGATTGGCAATGCAGAAACTGCAGACAATAAGTTTGCTTCCATCACTACCAGTTTTAAGGTACAGAATTCTTTTGCCATTTGTCACTTGTAGTTTTATTAAAAAATCGATTGATGCATTTCAGTGCTTAGCATATTACATCAAATTTCAAATTATTCTATTTGAATAGATATTTGAAATGATTCATCTCAATTATTAAAGTATGTTTATGGTTTTGTGCGTTCAAATAAATGTCATGTCGCCTATGAGTCGGTTAATATGACAACATAAGTGTGGCAGAAAAAAAGCTCTTTGGAATATTAAGTCCAAGACCTTATCTTATATTTGTGGTCATAGATTCTGCCCATTCTACTCCATTGTCTGCATGAAGAAAGCAACTGTCCATGGGTAAAATTTCCAGAAGGGCACTGCGTGAAATGGCCTCCCATGATTGAAGTAACGGGCAAAACTTCAAACTTAACTCAACCCTGTATTATTTAACTCTATCAAAGTCCATTCTACTTGTAAGTCCTTCATAATCCCAAAAGCATCAATATATCCAAACCTCAAAATTATTTTGAAGACTATGGCCTAAATCTTCTAGTTAGCATCAGCATTGCAGCATCTGAAGCTGACAGGTAGAAAATGGTGCACTTTTCTGGATACGTTTAAAAAGGCCAGACGTCTGATACAGATTCCGGAAGAACTCCCCCAGTACGGCTACCCTTTCAGAAACTTGTGAAGAGGATCAATGCAGAAAATACATTACCATTTTACAGCACTAGCTGCCAGTTTCTGATAAGCATTTAAGAGTGCAGTCTTTTAATGGATGATTGTGGATTGGTGAATTGATGGGTGAATGGATAAGCAGATGAATGAGTGAATAGATGAGTGAGAGACTGGTGAGAGCAGTGAGTGGGAAGGTGAGTAAGTGAGTAGCCAGTTGGGTAGGTGAGTGGTACGGTGAAATGGTAGGTGATGTGGTTATAGGGACAAGTGTATTCAGATTGTTGGATGGTCGGATAGCCAGCGGTGTTGTAGTTGGGGGATGGTGGGGTAGTTGTAAGATCAGGCAGTAATCAGTGATCCAGGGTTGGAGTGGGATAGTCAAATCTGGTTTGTGGCAGTCGACTCTGATTGTCATGGTTGTCAGGTTCAGTCAGAGGGTGATTGGAGCTCATTGGGTAGTAGGTGGGATAGATTGGGGAAGGTAGTTGGGTCGTGTGAGGTTGTCAGATTCAGTTAGAGTATTATTTGGGTTCAGGAGAAAGTCTGGTTGCCAGGGCTGTATTGGGGTTATTGGGGTGGGGGGGAGGTGACAGTTTCCTGGTTGAGAGGAATTAGTTGGGTAATCAGTGGGGGCACATGGTTGGTGGGGGAGATGGGGGTCAGTTGTGCAGTTACCCAAATGTTAAAGTAAGTCTTATATTTCCTGGGCAATTGCCAGGTAAATGCTGTGGATCAGTTCAAAGTTTGCAATTCTGCACTAGAGTTGGAGATATTCATGGAGGGTCCCAGGGAGCAGAGAAATTTTCCATCAGAATTTTAAGTTTAATGGGCAATTTGCACAATCGTGAGGACTTCTGTATGATCCTCACACACTTTATCAATCGTATGTCTATCTCTGATTATGCAGAATTCAGGAGGTTTGGACCAAATCATGTTCTCTTTCATTTTACTTCCCTTTAGCTACAGAAAGGTCTGCATAACTTAACCATTTGAATATTTGAGATAAGTTCCCAGGTCCTTGATGGGATCTATCCCAGAATTTTGAGGGAGGCAAGATAACAAATTGTTGGAGCATTGACAGGCATCTTTGTATCCTGTTTGGCTACAAATGAGATCCCAGAGGACTGGAGAATAGCTAATGTTTGTCCCATTGTTTAAAAAGGGTAACAGGAATAATCCAGGAAATTACAGGCCTGTGAGCTTCACAGCAGTGGTAGGGAAATTATTGGAAAAGGTTCTCCGTGACAAGATTTATAAGCATTTAGAAGGAAATGGATTTATCAGCAATAAATAGCATGGTTTTGTGCAGGAGAGGTCGTACCTCACTAACTTGATTGAGATTTTTGAAGAAGTGGCAAAGATGATTGCTGATGGAAAAGCAGTTAATGTTGTCTATATGGATTTCAGTAAATTCTTTGACAGGGTCCTTCATGGCAGAATGGTACAAAAGGTGAAGTCACATGGTATTGGGGTGAGCTGGCAAGATGGATACAGAACTGGATTAGTCATAGGAGACAGAGGGTGGCGATAGAAGCCTGCCTATCAGAATGGAGGGCTGCAACTAGTGATATTCCACAGGGATCAATGCTGGGACCTCTGTTGTTTGTGATCTACATAAATGATTTGGAGGAAAACATAGCTGGTCTAATTAGTAAGTTTACAGATGATACAAAGATTTGTGGGGTTGTGGATAGTGAGGAAGATTGTCAGAGGATACAGAAGGATATAGATCAGCTGGAGGCATGGGCAGAAAAATGGCAGATGGAGTTTAATCCGGACAGATGTGAGGTGATGCATTTTTCTAGGCACGCATGCATGTGCGCCAGTATAGTTTGAGATCAATGTAGATTTCAGCATTATGCCTCTTTTCAATAGATTTCAGGCTGCTTCATGGGCAGTGGACTTTAGGTAAGTTAGACAGGCAGGGATAACAGGAGTCGGGGGCAGTTGCAGATATCAATGGTCATTAGAAGTGCTTCTGAACTCAGAAGAACTCTTGCTCCTCAGTGTTCAAATGAATAATCCTGTGTACACCAGATCGAATGCCTGCCCCATTCAGGGCAGACTCATTTTGCTGCGAGGTTTGAAGAAAGGTATTGGACTCCCCATTACCACGTGCAAGGGGCCAAACACTATTTTAAATGGCCGAGGTCAGCCTGCTGGCCAAGGTCATCATGGCAGTGGATGTTTCTAAAAGATCATTGGATAATAGGAAATTGTTACAATGATGACCTGTTTATCTCCCAATATTTCTAAGTGTCCCCTCCCATCACTTCTAGATGGTAGAGACAAAAAGAAATCTGGAGTAGATCCTGTGGAACTTCTATTTGTAGCTGACTCCACTTAGTCTTTCTATTGACCAACCTTTTTCTTATATTTAAATACCATAGAATACAGTTAGAATATATAAGTAAATGTTTTATTGTATATTATCCAACACTATTACATTTCAACTTTGTGAATGAGTGACTATACAACATTTTTCACGTGTTTTTCAATTCTTGTTTGATACTGGGGCTAATTATGAAGATAGATTACACAGGCTGGGCTTGTTTTCCCATTAGTACAGAAGATTAAGAGGGTGATTAAAAGATTTGAGAGGGCAGTTTAAATTATTTCGTCTGATGAAAAGTCCAGAATCAACTTAGATTGCCATAAAATTAGAAATAGGCAGTTCGAGGATGATCGAGAAGCAATTAATCATTAAGATGGCAGTGGAAATCTGGAACTCTCTGCCACTGAAAGCTATTGAAGCTAAAGTAATTGAAAATATCAAAACCTGGAATTTTGTTACACGTGGGAATTAAGGGCCAGGGAACCAAGGTGATTAGGGAGACTTTAGATACATAACAGCTATAATGTAAGTGATAAGTGGATATGATCAAGGAGCAGAATTGCCTGTTTCTGTTTTCAGGTTTCTGTTACAATATATGTTTAAGATCAGTATCTTTTGCTAGTAGCATTTGGTATAAAGGCCCGAGTTTAACTAAGAGCAACAGTTACATGATGCTTTGTCTATTTGGGAGAGATTAGCTTGGTTGTCTAAACACCCTAGTTTGCAATGCAGAGGGATGCCAACAGCGTGAGTTCCGTTCCTGCACTGGCTGAGATTACCATGAAGTATTCTCCTTCTCAACCTTTTCCTTCACCTGAGGCATGGTATCCCTCATGTTAAACCAGCTCCAGTCATCTCTCTCTCATGAGAGAGCTGCCCTAAAGTCTGGTAAGACCATGGTGATTTTACCTTCTCTATTTCTATGTCCTTCTAAATTAAGTTATTTCTTAAATGTTTTATCCACTGTTATTGCTAATACAAAATAGTAAAAAAATGAAAAATCCACCAGATAACCATGATCTAACTGCTGCTAAGTAATTTGTTGTGTTATATGTGATGTTTGGGGACACCAGGCTGATCCATGTACTGAGTCATATTTTGATACAACACAGACCTTTATGGTAGCATGCCTAGATTATTAACATTGTATCACTCTGATGGATCATCGAGCTTGTATGTAACTATAAAGTATTATATTGATTAAAGGTTCACGTGTTAGAAATTATTTGCTCTGCTTAATTTGCGTACAGGAATCTATACTTGAAGAACAGGAGAATCGGAAGGAAGGAAATATCCATTTAACCCGATTTTTACGTGTTCTCGCCAACTTCTTGGTACTCCTCACTCTTGCTGGAAGTGGCTATCTTATTTTCTTCGTTGTCAGAAGATCTCAGAAATTTGCACAGGAGGGACTGGATGACTATGGATGGTGGGAAAGAAATGAAGTTAGTGCACAGAGTATTTTTTCACAACTCTGGGAGCAGGTTGACACGTGGAACAGTTACATAACTCCACCGTACTTTGAAACATGGATTTTAATTATTTTAAGTAGACTATTTGTCAATCTGATCTAAATTGAGCCTTATGATTTTGTAAATACCTAAATCTGCCCAATTCTCTTTTAATGCCTCTTTCTGCATTGCAAGTCAGCAGTCCAGTGAGGGTTCAATTTCCATACTGGCTCAGGTCACTCTTAATCTTGCCTGAAGTGTATTAATTGTGTTAATCTTACCCTCAGTTTAAACTCACCATCAGTTGTCTCTCTGTAATGAGAGAGCAGCCTATTGTCTCCTAGGACTATGGAGACTTTAATTTCACTTTAGATGCATTACTCCCATTTTTCGGTTGCCTGTCGCCAGCTTAAATTCATAAATAAATAAAACAATAAATACTATCCTGATAAACAACCTAAAGCAAAATCAGAGGATTTCCCTCTTATTTAGATGACAAATTCAAATGTTAGCATTTATTAGCACATTTTCTGAAATACTTGATCAAACGATCATCAAATAAAGAAAACATGGAATGAGTAATAACCTTGAGACATGGCTAATAACTTATTTGGAGGCAGGATACAGAGAAAAAAAACATTCAGTCATCTATGTGATGAAAAGAAATTTGGAGCTGCTACCATAACTACTCACAGCCACAGACTACAAAATGCATGTAAAAGTGTGTGTTGCCACAGCAACTTACACTCCCTGAGTGGTCTGTAATGCAGCACCACCAGGTGACCTAGAATAGGGATGAAATCTTTCTACTCTGTGGGACGTGATAAGTAATGTATCACGTGGATCTGTACAGAGTCTGAGCTTTTACCATAAATAATGAATACATGGATAAAGATGTAACTACAAACAGATATTAAATTAAATTGAAAGTGTAATAAATTGTTAGATTTGAACAAGAAATTAGAAAAGAACATATACTAAATGAGTGTTGAAAATATTGTAATGAGAAATATAACACTCTTCACTTTCAATCCAAGATCCAAACAATTTTGCAATGGTGAAATTCTAAGAACTGTGATGGAGAACGGGATTTGGAGTTCATGTAAATAAATTGCTAAAACCTAGTGCACAGCTGCAAAATGTAATGAGAAGTATCATGAAAAGACAAATAAATGCAGATCATCCAGACCATAATTCTCTGTAAAATCTTTCTGATGGCATTTATGTCCAAGAGGACTTCTAGAACAAGTGACTGCTCTAAAAACTTCTGTTCATATCACATTATATATAGAAACCTCCTGAAATGCAACTGCATGGATCTATGAATCAATAATCTCCTAGAATGATACACTCCGCTGATTGCGTTCTCTTGCAATGGGGATCTCTCACAATGTTATTCTGTTAATTCTTTGCTAGGAGAGAACACACCAGTATAAAGAGTGGAAAAATTAATAGTGTTGAAACAACATTAGAAGAGCTGTCAACAGACATCGAAAGGTCAGAAGGAAATTGAAGATCAGTGCAGCTTAACCTTTGAAGGCCTAGGCCAAGATACGTATTGGAGGTCAGATTAATGGGCAGAACACAACTACAAAACCCTGTATGAAGGAATTTTAGTACCATTACTGATGCTTCCTTAGGCCAATAGTCATATTTTTCATGATGGTCCTGGGAAGCAATAGTAAATGGGTCAACAGAACTGAAATTTTGTGGGTCTAGGACAACACTCTTTAAACTCTCACCCACATCTTAAAGAACAGAGTATCTACCACAGTTCCCAGAAGAGGCATTGCGTAAGAAATATAAGTTGAATTATGGTTAGCAGTATTCTGCATTTCAGCATTTGCATTCTATTTTCTGCCTAAATCCTATTGTCTTCACACAGGATTACTTGGGGGAATCACACCCATGTTATTAGCTAACATAAACATATTATTTACATATCTGCACCTTAACCGGAGTAGAAGCATTATAATACCTTCCATCACTTCTCATGGAATATAAGGTAAAGCCATGTGTTGGTTAGCTTGGATGGCTGGTTTGCAATGCAGAGTGATGCCAATAGCATTAGTTCAATTCCTGTGCTGGCTCAGCTTAACATGAAAGATTCTCCTTCTCAACATCTCCGCATGCCCAAGGCTTGGTGACCCTCAGGTTAAACCACCATTGGCTCTCTGTCTTTAATAAGAGGACTATGGTGACTTTACCTGTACTATGGTAAAACTGATAGTTGCAAACTAAGTCCAAAATTCCAATTAAATTTATAAGTTCATAATATTTAGGGGCAGAATTAGGCCATTCAGCCCATCGAAGTCTGCGCCGCCATTCGAACATGGCGGATGTGCTCCTCACCCCCATTTTCCTGCCTTCTCCCGATAACCCTTCAAACCATTACCAATTAAAAATCTGTCTAACTCCTCATTAAATTTACTCACTGTCCCAGCATTCACCGCAGTTTGGGGTGACATATATGTGTCATTTTTTTGACCAAAGCTATGAACTTTCACCTAGGTCTTTTATGAGGTGGAAAGATAATACAGACATGTAATAGATGGAGAAATTTAAAACGGAAATAATGGGTCAGAGTTTGGAAAGATACCTGCAAAAGGAAATGAATAAAATGGACAGTTATAAGTTAGGACATTGATTGAACAGGGAGCTGCTGGTTTGCTGCACATGTTACATATATACATAAGTAACAGTGGGGAACCTGTAACAAGTTGTGGAGACACATTGCTACGCCAATTGCTGATCTAATGCTGTAGGTATACAGAGAAATGACAATCTAGTACAAGAACAGATCAGATAATTATCAGTAAAGCCATATTCAACAGCATATTTTTCTTAAAAAATGCAGGTTATTTGAACCTGAATAATCTGAACCAGGTAAAATCTTAAATTTTCTTTCTTTAAATATGTTTGAGTTAACCAGTTTCAGATTGATACCTTTCATTTTAGTTGGTGAGGAGCTCACTAATCAACAGGCACATGGAATAGTTGCTGGAATTGTTTGGCATTGGAGTTTGGAATCTCTAGTTGCGCATGGTTGAAGTTTGAATTTTGATGTATACTAGTCAAACTGTCTTAATACAAGTGAAAATTAGAACAGTATTGACATCATGTAGGCTCAATTAAACACACACATATTTTTCATATATATATATATGTGTATGTGTGTGTATATATACACACACACATACAGACACACATATATACACACACATATATATAAAATCTACAGAATTGATAATGTGCATCATTCTGCCAGGCTAAGAGTGAATGATTTCAACAAGATAATTGCCTTTTATTTTTACTACATTTTTATTGCATTTATTTTTGATTGCATATTACAAAACCAAGCTGATGTTTATTCTTTAAATCTGTTGTTACTGAGATTATCAATATTCAACTTCTTGGGTTCAGTGTGAAATGTATGGTAGCAGATCAGTTATGTACCTCCCTAAGGTTTCATCTCCATTGAAACAAAATGTACAACCTGTTATTGGACTGTTTGCTCTGTCACACAGTCAAAATTGTTCTCTCCTATCTGCAGATATTCTCTTCAGACTTAGTTTTCCCTTTATCGATGTAGACATATACATCGAAGGAATCCATCAATAATCCACTGCTGTAGTTAAAGCATGTCACTTATTATAGTAAGGAAATGTTAGGGAAAACTTTACTCTAGACCGACCCGAGGTAGGCGAGAAAGAAACTCGGGCAAGACACTATCTACTACTCTGAAGATTTCTCACAAACCTCAAATAGGTGTATAATATTTCTGGTCATGTACCTGTGACATTATTAAAATGAGCTTCAACTGATGTCATATAATACATTTCCTTTCATGCATAATATATGAACTCGGAGTGTTAAAAATGAAATGTCTTTCTCCAATCTAAGGTTGTTATGAGGCTGTAGGGGGTTTTAAATTTTAAAGCACTGAATGTAGTCAATTGCAATAATTAAGACAAAGGGATTCCAAATTAATTTCATTTCCTATTTCAAGCATTTAGCCTTTCTATCAGATCTTGTATCCATGTTACATCATAATTCCTTCTTCTCACCTCAAGTGGGCCACCCTATTGTAACGCAAGGACAAGAAGCCAGCTAAAGTTATAATTGTGATTTACAATAAACCAACCAGGATCAGTAGTGCAATCAGATGGTAGGTGGGCATACAATTCCAGCAAAGTTTTCCAACACTGTGCCTGACAGAACGCCTGCACGCTCATATCCTTATTAGTGGTGGGCCTGTATACGTTTTGGGAATTTTCACACTGTCATCCTGGGGGAAGCATTATTCTGATTATTATATTTATTGACTTTATAAATGCAATAAAAATAATGTATTAAGATTTATGTGCACATAAGAAAAATTTTCAAATGAGAAGACAACTGGCAAATAGCTTTCCTGCTCCTCTGCTGCTGCTTGGCTGTGTTCATCCAGCTCTACACCTTGTTATCTCAGATTCTCCAGCATCTGCAGTTCCTACTATCTCTGGCAAATACTTGTACCTTTATACGGTGATCCATTAAAGTTAGTTGCACTTAAAAAACCTCATTGAACAAGATTTATTTTGAGTATCTTGATATTTGTGAACTCTTACATGTGCCTTCAAAAGACTGAAATGTCACACTGTTTCTTCTCTAAATTTTTCATGTTGTTAAGATTTGTATGATGAGATTAATCTTGTCTTATTTTAATTAGGTAAATATGGTCATGTCACTGCTGGGCATGTTCTGTCCTATGTTATTCGACATCATTAGTCCTTTAGAGAACTACCATCCACGGATTGCACTCCAGTGGCAATTGGGCCGCATTTTTGCATTATTTCTTGGTAATCTCTACACATTTATTATCGCATTATTGGATGAAATTAACCTTAAGGCAAGAATAATGCAATAGTTTATCATTATATGTCTTTACATACCAAATAACAGGCTGAAGAAGTTTATATCTCTTCACATTATTTATTTCAGCTTGAAGAAGAAAAGATTGTTAAATACAATATTACTATCTGGGAGAAGAATCTTTATAATGGAAGTTGGTTGGAGAACTCAACTTCACGTCCTGCATTAGATATAGATCCTGCAATTGTACCCAGAGGGCCTTGCTGGGAGACCATGGTGGGGCAGGTATCTTTTTGTCAAAAAAAATTATTACATGAGTCAATCCAGTGCTAAAGTCTGTATAATTTGAACCTAGATTCCCAAGATCTTCATCACGAAGTCAGTTAATTGAAATAGGTTTTAATTTTCATGTGATTGACAAGTCAGTGTGCCAACCCTCTGATTGGTATATACCTTATTCTAGATCACATTCCTTTGAAATGCCCTGGACACATGTATATGGCATTGGTGATCGTGGTGTTATGGCCAGACCCCAGGTGAGATTCCCCAATTTGATAGGCTTCAGATGGAATCCCCAAACTTTTAATCTCTTGGGTTATTAGAGATTAATTGGGTTCCCTTCTTTTATCGTCCACCCTATCAGTTGGTTGCAGCAAGGTTAATTTAGAAAGGATGCTTTTCTTGTGGTTACCTTTCTTCCAGATGGAATGAACATGTGCATTAAAAAGGAGCCAATTTAACCAGGCTTTCTTGAATAAACAAAAAGAGCTTATTAATTACTAGACTTTAGAAACGGTATTTACACAATGCACATACAGACAGATTAGGAATAAGAGGTGAGCCCAAAAAGATAAAAAGTTAAAAAAAAAAGCCGGTATTTGGATCAGTCTATGAATGGTTCACGACGAACCGATAGTTGAACATTGCAAACACTGCAGTAAATGATAAATTTAATGCTGACAATGGTAGTTGAACAGTTGGTTTCACAATCCTTGGTTTTGTAGATTGGTTGAGTATTTGTGGTTCTAATTCCTTTTGGTCATGATTAAGTTTCACTGTTTAAGGTGAGAGAGGGTTCTTTTGTTGTCCTATTTCTCTTTTGTCTGGCTGCCAACTAGCTGACCTCAACTGTTCACAATCTATATAAATGATCTGCCAATGGGGACAGAGTGTAACATAGCAAAATTCGTGGATGATACCACCATAGGTCAGAAAGCAGGCTGTGAGGAGGAGATAAAGAGTAAACAGAAGGATATTGATAGGCTAGGAGAATGGGCCAGAATCTGGCAGATGGAATTTAGTGTGGATAAGTGCGAGGTTATTCATTCTGGGCAGAAAAATAAAAGGGCAAATTATTATTTAAATGGGAAGCAGATTCAAAGTGTGTTAGTGCAGAGGTATCTGCGCGTCTTCGTGCATGAATCACAGAAAATGGATATGCAGGTGCAGCATTTTAATAAGAAATGCAAATGGAATCCTGACATTTATTGCAAAAGGACTGGATTATTAAAGTAAGGCAGTGTTATTATAATTATGTAAGGCATTGGGTATACCACAGTTGGAATATCGTTGTCAAGTTTTGGCCTCTTTACTTGAGGAAGGATGTGGTGACACTGGGGGCAGCTCAGAGGAGATTCACCAGATTGATCCCAGGGATGTGGAGACAGCAAGGACTGCAGATGCTGGAATCTAGAGTCAATAAGTGTGGAGCTGGAAAAGCACAGCCGGTCAGACAGTATTCGAGGAGCAGGAAAGCCAACGTTTCGGGGATGAAAGGGCTGTCGTATGAGGAGTGGTTGAATTGTTTTGAGCTTGTACTCGCTGGAGTTCAGAAGAGTGAGGGGTGAATCTGATGGAGGTATGTGAAATGCTAAATGAGATTGATAAGGTGGATGGTGATCAGATGAGCCCTCTTGTAGGATAGTTTAGAACAAGAGGTCATAGAAAAAAGAGTGAGGAGGTAGGTTCAAAACTGAGATGAGGAGAAACTATTTCTCTTAGGGATTTGTGAATCTGTGGAACTCAGTGCAGTGGAGGCAAAATCAATCAACAGATTCAAGAAAGAAATAAATACGTTTCTGATGAAAAGCAGGATAAAGGGCTATGGGGAACAGGCAGGAAGTGGAGTTGAGATTAGGATAAAATCAGCCATCATCAGAATAGGCTTGAAGGGTTGAATTACCTACTCCTGCTCCTAATTCCTATGTTTCTTTGGCTACTGGCACTCAGAGTGAGAGATAATCTTGACCTAAAACACTGGGGAGACCAGGGATAGTTCTTCAACTGTGGCCTTCATAGCAGTCTGACACCTGAACCTGTATTGGTACACATGAGAATCTTCAGGCTTTAAGGGGTAAAAATAAAGTAGTATTTTAAAGTTCCCAACCATCAGAGTAATTGAAAAAAAATTGAATATAAAGAACAATAGACATATGGCAGACATTTTCATTCTCTTTGTCTTGATCGGTAGTATATTTTCAATTCCAACCAGGTCTCTTTTGGTTCTGTACAGATTGACTGCCGTTCTCTGGCAATGTGGGTGATTTTTAAGTGGTACAGTTGAAGAACAAGCTTCAACAGAAAAACCCAGCATTCTGCATCTTAAGATTTCTCACAAAAGTTAATGAGTTGTCAACAGTTTAAATCTGGTCGCTGTATACTCATTTCAGATATACACCTCAAAGTCTTTGAGAGCCAGTAATAAACTAAGAGTTTCCTTTTCCATTGTGGACAGCTGTCTCCGATATTTGTTTTTTTTTTGGAGTATCTCTATTTTGGATTTGTCTTCCTGAAGGTGAAGAACCCCTATCCTGATATCACTCACATCAATGGCTACTTTAACCACTTATTTAATGTTTTGAGCTGCAAGAACAGCCTCACTTGTTAAAATTATCTTTAGCATTTCAAAAGCAGTTTATCATTTCTCAGTTCATACTATCTTTGCTTCTTTCTGAAGTCGGACTGTCAATGGCACAGTATTGAGCTGTGGTTTAGAACAAACCTTTGCTAAACCCAAGTATTCCTAAGGACTTCATGATTTCCCATTTTGTTATGGGGATAGGGAACCATGCTACTGCTTCTACCTTTTCAGCCCTGGGAAGTATTTGCTTTTGACCCAAATGTGCCCGAGATGGACACTTTGGTATTAGCAAACCCATTCTTTGTGAGATTGATTGCTCACTCAGGTGATTGTATTTTCTGGAAGAGGGTGTCCAGTCGCTCTAAATCCATTTCCCAAGAGTCACTGTACACTGGAAGGTTTTCTAGGTACACTCACCAATTAGTTAAGCTTGCCACTATCAAATACTTTCAGCCTTTAATAGGTTTCGGACTCCAAATGTCATGGCTTGACACTGGTATAATCTATTTGGAGTTATGAAAGAAGAGATTTTCTTCACACGGGTAGTCAAGGGAACCTGTCAGTATGCCTTGAGTAAAGCTATCTCGGTAATGTAGGCTGCTTTACTTACGCAATCTATGTAATCTTCTAGTTGGGGTATTGGTTAGCAGTTGGCTCTTGTCACAGCATTAACTTCTCATTGGTCAATGTAGAACCTCACGGGGCCTGAGTACAACCAGGGAGCTCCCACGACTGCCCTAATCTATCAATTGGTGCTCCCTAGTAAAGTTAGTCACCTTCTAAACCTGGGGCAACTTTCCCGGACCTCGAAAATATGAATGTTACTTTATGAGAGGGGCATCACTTGTATTCAAATCATGTAGAGTTAAAGTGGTGCTGACTGGATTGTCTGTGCACAGTCCCTTGGATGCAGCCTTGTTAACTCTGCTCACTGTTCTGCACTTAGTGTGTCAATGAGAGTCCAAGTTTGCTATAGTTTCTGTGTTAGTTAGATAGGTAGTAGAGGGTTCGATCTGGACCTCACTATCTCATCCCTCTAATTCATTCCTATTGTTACCCTTCCCTTTAATTTGGTGACAGTGAAGACAGATCATTGCCTGCTTGTCCCCTTCTCAGCAGTGGTATTGCTATATTATGTTGTCATGGCACAGCCTTTGCTTTTTTTTAATCTCCCTGATGTGGCGTCCCAGTCAGGCAATTCATTTCACCGAGCTTCTAGGCTCCTATGTAAGAGTTCACCTGTATGTAGGAAATTAAATGGTAGTGTCCTGGCTGAAATGTTTGAGCCCTGAAATGCTTGTCTACCTGTCATATTATCACTGCTTTGATAAATTTTCAAGTGTTCCCAGGCCATTTCACAAGTCTAATATGGAAACTTTCTCCTTTTGTCCAAAATAAACATCTCCTTGAGTAGAGTTAGAGGCTGTTGTACTTGATGGTCGTAAATTAATTTAAATGGAGTAAAACTGATGGACTGATTGGATGAGTCCCTAATGGTGATTAGAAGATCTGGTCTATTATCCAAGTCTTGAAGATACTCATGGCAGTGTACCTTGATCATTGTTTTTAGGATCTAGTGGTGCTGTTCTAGTGCCCCCATGACAGTGAGAGATATACTGTAGACTTCCACTGGTTCACACTCGGTTTACCCATAACTTCCTGGAATACTTTGGGCAGGAAATTTAAGCTCTGATCTGACTGGATTTCAGTGGACATGGCATACATAGAAATAAGGTAGTCAGCACTCATTAGCAAGGTTCTGAACTTGCTGTATAAACCTGAAGGGGAAGATATAGAAATTTTTCTTGATTTCAAGATTCTGTTTTTTTTTAATTTTTGCCATTTTCTCATCATTGCCCATACCACTCCATGGAGCAGAAAATTCTGGTCACAATTTCTGCTTAAGTTTTCAAAAAATAAATCATTTCTACAAATAGAACATTTAAGCTCCAGTTTATGTAGGGGAAGATTTGTCCAAATTTATGAAATAAACAATAGTTATTGGTGGCTGAGGACTTTTTTGGAGAGTGAGAAATGTAACTGCAATAAATAAATTTTCACTTTCTCATAGGAGTTTGTACGGCTCACTGTTTCTGATACATTGACTACAGTCATAACCATACTGATTGGAGATTTCCTTCGTGCTGTTTTTGTCAGATTTGTTAATTACTGCTGGTGTTGGGACCTTGAATATGGGTTTGTAAGTACTAACTAATTATGGGCATTATATTCAAATACACATATAATTACTATGCATGATGAATATAAGCAACTGTAATTTGTAATTATTGCTTGGAATAAATCATTGAACAAAAGCTTTTATTTTATCTAGCCATCCTATGCAGAATTTGATATCAGTGGGAATGTTCTGGGTCTGATCTTCAATCAAGGAATGATATGGTGGGTGAAGCATAAAAGTAACACACATTGTTTTCAGAGACATTAATATGATTGTTATCCGCATGCTTCATATGGTCCTCCAGAGGAAGCTGGAAACCAAATTCTGTGTACACCAGCTTTAATTCCATGTATGAAAAGGGATGGGAGATTCATTGAATCTACCTTTCTTATAAGAGAATACATGAAGACAAATGTCTGTCATTCTTCCCATTCAATATCTTCATCATTAATGTAGTAAATAACATTATAAAAAAGTGTCTCAGAACGTCTATTCTGGGATTTTCTGAAAGAAACATGATTTTTTTTGTAGATAATGCCATGCTGTTGGCAGAATCACTTGGGACTTAATAGGTAACTTTACAACTTGGTGTTGTGAGCAAGGCGCCTAATCAGTCAGAATAGCATGATGGATCAACGTTGAGTCATAGAGATTGTACAGGTTGAAAAGATACCCTTCAGTCTATCATGTCTGCACTAGTCACCAAACATCCATCTATTTTAATCCCATTTTTTAGCACTTGATCTGTAGCCTTGTAATATTTGTCTTTTCAAGTATTCATCTAAATAGTTCTGAAATGTCTTGAAGGTCTTGCCTCAACCACCCTTTCAGGCTGTAAGTCCTAGATACCCCAAACACTCTGGATGAATTTTTTCCCTCGAAACTTCCTGCTCCATACCTTAAAATTGCTGTTGACCCTTCTATTAAGGGGAAAGATTTATCCCTATCTAACCTGCCTGGATTCCACAGTAAATGGAAACATCTTTCCTGTGTTTACCCTGTCTGGTCCTGTTGGAATTTTCTTAGTTTCAATGAGACCTCACTTCATCCTTCTAAACCCCAGTTAATATAGTCCTAACCACTGTCATGTCTCTTCGTACATCAGTCCTTCTATCCCAGGAAACAGTCTGGTAAATCTTCATTGCATCCCCTTCCATAACCAGAACATCATTCCTCAGATAAGGAGACCAAAATTGCACACAGCACTCCAGGTGGGGCCTCACTAAGGCCCTGTAGAATTGCAGCAAGATATCCCTGCTCCTGTATTCAAATCCTTTCACTATGAAAGCCAACATAACATTCACTTTCTTCACTGCCTGCTGCACGTACACGCTTACTTTGAGTGGTTGATATACAAGGACACCCAGGTTTCATTGCACCAGCCCCAGCCCCAGCCCCTTTCCCATTCTATTGTCATTCAAATAATAATCTGCTTTCCCGTTCTTGGTACCAAAGTGTAGAAAATACTGAAATTGGAAGCTTCCTAATAGTACTGCCAAGAAGTAATGAAAACATATCTCATAGTTGTTTTAGAAAGCAGAAAAATTCTGAAATTTATTAAAAAAAACAGATAATTACATTTCATTAGAGCATTTTTTGTTAGAAATACTGTTTGTTTACATTATTTCTTGATATGTCCAAATAAATCCATCCTCAAAAGCATTAATGTAACATTATTTACAAAGTAGGAATTTCCACTGTGTTTACAATTATAAGATATATAATAAAATTATAATATAATATTAAAAAGACAAATAAAAATATAAATAAACCAAATTATAATAAAATTTTATTATATCTGTAATATAGGAAGTAAAGCAATTGTTCCTTTTATTGTCCCCTTAGGATGGGTGCCTTTTATGCTCCATGCCTTCCAGCTATCAATGTTCTACGCCTCTTGGCTTCCATGTATCTACAGTGCTGGGCAGTCATGTGCACCAATGTTCCACATGAGCGTGTGTTCAAGGCTTCAAGATCAAATAACTTCTACATGGCCATGCTGCTGATCATCTTGTTCCTGTCAACATTGCCTGCAGTTTATACCATTGTCTCAATACCACCATCCTTTGATTGTGGGCCATTTAGGTGAATAACATTGCTTGGAAATTGACCAAGTTTACCTATACATATTCTCACTTGTCATTCACACACATGCATTTTCCAGCCATTGAATAACAATGAAGAACTCTGAAAAAAATTCCAGTCAGTATTCCTCAAGGTTTGAAGCTATGTGTAGCACTCCTACTGTTCTCTGGCAGAGATTGACTCACTCAGAATAAGGCCTAAGACCTAAGACCTTTTGGTCTTAGTTACCCATTTGAAAAAAAAATTCTTGGAATTCTGCTGATCTCCTTCCAGAATAATTCCCCTGAGGAACTGGGCAAATGGTTGAAAAGTGCATTTTACACACTGATTGCTTAAAAGCTGTAAGAGACATGACAGGTGATCAGAACACCTTGCAAATTCAGGCCAATTTTCTTAACAAAATGAACTGTCAAATGAACTTTTAATGCTATCAATTTATAGTCTTGAAGCAAAGCAAACATCATGGCAAAGTTAAATCAAATACAATTCCTAAATGATATTAATTTCTATTTTACAGTGGGAAAGATAGAATGTTTGATGTTATCCAAGAAACACTGGACAATGACTTTCCAGCATGGTTTGGGAAAGTTTTTACTGCTGCAACAAATCCCGGTTTGATTCTGTCTTTCATTTTACTTCTGGCGTGAGTATTTGGGTTTAATATTTATTTACAATTTCTGTGTTTTTAAAGAATTGGTGCCTGTTGTCATGTGGATTTTGTTATCTTTGTTATCTGTAAATGTCTTAAAATATTTCTGAAATTTGATATTTGTAACTTGCAAAGTCTGTTACAATAAATGTAATATTGTAGAACTCTTAAAGGAGGGTTCTGAACTAGCTTAGTTGCTAAGGCAGCAGATCATGTGTTATAGAGACCAGCAGGCTCCAGATTTGAGCATTTGTGGTGTTGAATTAGGTGACCTTCATTGGCTGGCAGTAGGGAAGCTAATTTTGACCTCAATGTCCTTGGTTATGGAAGTAAATATGTATTCACTCACTAGCCCAATGTCCCTGCTGAAGGTTCATATAGAATGTTTGGACTGAGGATAGTATGAGTTTGAATCGTGTGGTCAACCATTAATGAATAATTTGCTGACATTGCTAAAGCTTCTAGATAACTTATTGACTCAGACAAGATATCACCGGCAATGAATAACCAAAGCCAGGTAGACCTTCAACAGATCAGGAGGAGTAAGAAGTAAGCAGAAACAATGAACTTTAAGAGGATGCCATTCAAACAAAATCATAGATCTGACTGTTTCATTTAATTCCATATATATGTACTTGGGAGTAATTATTTATAAGGAAAGCCATGAAGTGTCATTGGTTTTGAATCAGATCACTGAAATAGCTTCATGAAGCAATCATGGTAAAAAGTACGAGTAGAATTGATAAATTTGTGGTCCAGTGTTACTTTTAATAAATTATAAAGACTTATGGGTCAGTTTGAATGCCTCTATTTGTGATATGCCCTCTTGGCCTGTACAGATCTTGATGAGGCTGTGTACTTAGACAATCCACTGAGTATTCTTCTGAGATGCAAAATCCCATGGTCAGATTAAGGAACTAAGTTATTTTGTAAATTGGTAAGGAAACTAAAGAGATATTTTGACGTACCTTCTTGACATGTACTTATCAGGACAGATAAGAGAATGCTAAAATTCAATGGGTGCAACAATTTATGCTACATGAGAAATGGGTGCAGATTAGTTAGTTAGTCACCTCTGATTGTTCAAGGTGCTGCCATGGAGAATGCATTAGAGAACTATTGTGCAGTATGTTTTTGTTTAATTTAACAAAGGTGCAAAGCTAGAACAAATTTCTTTTGTATGCAAAGAAAAGGTCCCTGCATACAAATACACATACAATGCAATTTAAGATTTTCAGTTAGACTCACAATGTAGCTCAATTATGCCTGCTGGAAGCTCCATATATTCAAATGTGCTGTGCATGCAGAAGGAATTTTTTCAGGCATTATGCCTTTTTGAATTAAACATAAGCTGGGAAGAAAATGTCCCTGCTGAAGGTTCATATGTTTGGCGTGAGGATAGTATAGGGCTCATTTTCCATGACAACAACTCGACCAACCACAGCCCAACTTGCCAACAAATTAGTACGTTTTTCTCATACAGTATAAATTATTGTTCCTTTTGAAATTTGGCATTCTTGCACCTATCCTGATGATTGCAAATCAAAAAGCTTTGACAACATGTCCTTTTTTCAGCAATAGTCACATTCTCTGATACCAAGTGATTATTTCTTGTAAATGTTGTTCTTTTGCAGTTTGGCTATCTATTATCTACAGGCAACCTCTGAATCATATAAGGCTGCAAACTTGGAATTGAAGAAGAAACTACAAAATGTAGGTATTCTATCTAACAAAAGAATAGTATGATTTATAACAGTGACACCAGTACCTAAATTTTATTAAAATATTTACAAAATAACAGCATGGTCAAGTTTTCTATTGTCACTGTAATTTGTCATCAGACTAAGCAGGGATAGAGCAAGAGAAGACACTTTTGTATGCTTTTTAAAATTAGGTTCTATTGCTAGATGCATTACAAATTTCTGCCTGAGATAGGATTTAGTTTCAGTATTGTCCACATTTTGGTAGCAAGAATGGGAAGCAGATTATTTTCTGAATCGCGATAGACTGGGAAAGGGGGAGGTGCAATGAGACCTGGCTGTCCTTGTACAACAGTCACTGAAACTAAGCATGCAGGTGCAGCAGGCATTGAAGAAGGCCAATGATATGTTAGCCTATGTAGTGAGAGGATTTAAGTACAAGAGCAGGGATGTCTTCCTTCAGTTGTTCAGGGCTTTAGTGAGAAAATACCAGGGGCATAATGTGCAGTTTTAGTCTCCTTATCTGAGGAA
Organism: Rhincodon typus; assembly: GCF_021869965.1. Taxonomy (NCBI): domain Eukaryota; kingdom Metazoa; phylum Chordata; class Chondrichthyes; order Orectolobiformes; family Rhincodontidae; genus Rhincodon; species Rhincodon typus. The sequence goes on from NC_063334.1 coordinate 63,395,095, forward strand.
AGATATTCTGGCTATGGAGCGGGTGAAATGATAATTTGCTAGACTGATTCCTGGGATGGCAGGACTGATGTCTGAAGAGAAACTGGATCGGTTCCGCCTACATTAACTGGAGTTTAGAAGAATGAAGGAGATCTCATAAAAACATATAAAATTTCTAGGCAGAGTAAACATAGGAAGGTTGTTTCTGATGACTGGGGAGTCAAGAACCAGGCTTCACAGTCTAAGGATACAGCATGGGCCATTTTGATATGAGTTGGTGAGAATTTTTTACCGCCCAGAGATTGGAGAGCCCATGAAATTTTTTGAGGCCAGAACATTGAATGTTTTCAGGAAGGAATTAAATATGGTTATTAGGGTTAAAGGGATGGATCAAAGGGCATAGAGTGAAAGCAGAAACGGTACTGAGTAAGATGATCAGCCATGATCATATTGAATGGTGAAGTAGGTTCGACGGGCTGAAAGACCCACTCCTGCTCCTATATTCCGTGTTTCTAAGTTTCCCTCTGAATTCTTCCTGGAATTCAGGAGTTCGCTTGTCAACCAAAGTAGATTTTTCACTCGACAATATATTCTGAGAAGGTTATACAAATGTACAAATTAGGAGCAGGAGCAGGCCAGTCAGCCCCTTGACCTGCTTCACCATTAAATAAAATGGCGGCTGACCTGATTACTCCACATTCCCACCTAACCCTAAATAACCTTCACCCATTTGCTTATTAATGATCTATCTGCCATTGCCTTAAAAGGATTCAGTTATCTGCTTGCACTAACGTTCGAGAAAAGTTGTTCCAAAGATTCTGAATCCTTTATGACAAAATAAATTCTCCTCATTGCTGTCTAAAATAGTGACAACTTTTTAAAAAATGGTGACGCCCCAGTTCTAGAATCTCCCACAAGAGGAAACATCCACATGCATACTGTGAAACCTATCCTTTCCATTCCTTCTGTTAACCCAGCAATAAAGTTTCAAGTGAACTATTTGTAGTTTGAAGTAAGAGACAAGTTATTTAGTGTCCTTAGTTGTGGAAAACAGTAAGGAAAGCTGGCTCACTAAAACATTAATTCCTTCTGCAGGGTTTTGTTTTGCAATCACTTATTTTCTGATTTTTAAGTGGCTTGAATCACCCCCAGATCCGTGGTTCTGGACACTGGACTTATTTAGGAAATGTGAAATGAAGAGGGCTGTAGACAGATATTTCAGGGCAAAAGAATCTCTTGTGTTTATTTAAAATACAAAAGGTAAGTATAATACAAGAAAAATAGGTAAATGCAATAAACAAGGAAATTGACACAATTAATTATACAGAGAACAGTTGTACTATTAAATGCACTGTTAGCTAGATTAACACTATTAGAAACTTATCCTACTGACACACACGGAAAACAACAGTTTTAATTACAGTCTTTAATCAGAATTCCTACATTGGGGTCCCAATGCACACTGCATTGTCGCCACCTGCCTTCCCCTCCCTGCTAGTTAGGTAAGAACTTTGCGGTCTTGGGAATTTATGCTAACCACTCAAAACTGGGTTTTGAAGTTTGTCCGGTTGCTGAGGTTCTTGCTGTCAGTTTTCTTGGTTTGGAACAGGCCTGTTTCTGGAAGCTCTTGTTCGAGTAGAGCTTGGTCGGCTTCCCCCCTCTCAGACGCCCTTTGATCTGGTGATGCTTTTGGTTCAGCTTACCGATTCAGCTTCGCTGTTCGTGCTCTCAATTTGGCTTCTCTTGGGTCTTGCTTCGGTAGCTGCTGGTTGGGGGTAGAAGCCTGTGGGGAAACTGTTTGTGCAGAAGCTTGTTGTTGAAAAAAAACCAATCTCAGGTGAGATCCCGGCTGGCAGTTATACTGACTATGTGCTGCATGAAACTTTCAATTTCGAACAGAGCGGTTATATCTAATATATTCTTAACTCTTTTCAGTGAGAAAAAAGGTCAGATATGCCTCAAACATAGTAACAATGTGCAAGGGTATGGGTAAAATGCATAAGAATGGCATTAATTCAAGGTACTGGTTTGATGTGGATGTGATGGGCTGAATGACCTTCTTTGCATTAACACTTCTGTGATTTGTTTGTGAACAAGACACCTCTTTCATAATACTTAGTAGAGTGCAAATTGAATATAATTTGTGCCCTCTTTAATTACACTAAACAGATAATAATTTGTTTTTGTTGAAATTATTGGTAGCAAAGTGATGAAAATAAAAAGAGAAACAAAAAGAATGCCAAAGCTGCAGCGAATCAGATGGAAGAACTGCAGAATTCCTTGCAGAAAGGTAAGGAAAAGGAATCTAGGTGAACAGTAAAAAGATGCTGTTATTGACTTGTTTTCTGTAGCTTTGCACGGATACATGCCTTACTCCCTTACTTATGTACAGAAAAAAAAGGCTTTTTACACAGTCAGCTGAGAAATTATAAACTATATCACACTTAAGGAAGCCATTGAAGCTACAATTCTGTTTGGTCTTTGAAAGAGCCATCCCACTACACAAGGTCATGCTTGCTCTATACCCCTGCAAGTATTTCCTTTTTAAATTTTATTCAATTCCTCTTTAAATATTAAAGTTGAATTTGTTTCATCCACTCTTTCATACAGTGAATTCCAGCTCATTAAAACTAAATTCTCCCACAACACAGGTAATGTCAATTTGTCTGACTTAAATTTAGAAACTTCTGCGTGATTCTTGCTTCTCCCTCTGCGGAATATGGATTATAGAACTTTATTCGTCTCTATAGCTTCTAACTAACAATGAAGGAAGAGAACTAATGAAGACTTTCTTCATGAGGGCTTAACAAATTGAATATTAGGCCTTAGTTCAAAGAAAATGCTATTGACCTATGAATGATATAGAGAAGTTAAATTTGCAGTCATTTGGTTTCCTGTTTGGTCTTCAAGTGCTTATTAAGTTTTCTTTTGAAACCTGTACTGAGCCAGAAAGCCATAAACTCCCCAAATGCACTTGGTGTTCAGTCCATATACAAATTATAAAATTAAACATTAGCTTATAAATAAGGACTGACAGATTTATTTTATAGAATCTCTATGGTGCTAAATTGTCTGATTACCTGTCTAAAAAGGGCTAGTCTTGATGTTCTCTCCATGCTGTCTTCATGGGGATTAGGTTTTTGAGAAGGAGATGGATACTGGGAGTAAGGAAAGTTCCATGTCCACAAGCCCATCTCCTTTAAGGGCACCCCTGCCTACCATATTTCATTTCCAGATGAGTGGGGTGCAATGGTGTCAGGAACACTCAAATTCAGTTAGTGAAACATTGGCCCAGTGCATCAGCTCTCAAATCTTCACCCTTCATCCCACCTACATGCCTTCCATGCTCTATCATACCCCATGCCTTGGCAATATTGCCCAATGCCACTCACAAGTATTCACTATAGACCTCAGGAGTTACTTAATTGCAATACAAAGGTTTTGAAACAGATATGTAAAAAAATTCTAACAATCCAGTCGAGCTGTCACTCATACGCACCATACTAAAAGAAAGACCCAATGAAAAGGATCTTAAATCCACTCCAAGTGGTCATTACATTGCAAAAACAAACAACATCTGTTCAGCACATCAAAGATAGATAATTCTTTAATAACATTTCAAAACTTACAATCCAAATGTGTACATCACCTGCTGAAATAAGTGTTATTTTACAATTTTCATAACTTAGCCAAGCATTCATAGTAGGCTCAGCCATCAAATTACACCATCATAGCTCCATGCAATAAAAGAACTTTTTATAACTTCAAAGAAACTAGATTGTTAGGCAAAGAATTTCAGCAGCAGGAAGCTGAATTTATTGGTTTCTCACATTGGTCTCAGTTTCCTCTAGAATGCCATAACCCACATCTACTTAGAGAAGGGATCTTACTCCACAAAATGTGTGCAGAACCTTTGATCGGTGAATATAATGAACAGAAGACCCTGGAACAGAAATTGAGGGAGGAATCTTGAAATCAAGTCCTGCACTGTGTCTATAAAGACTTCCAAATCAGCCTAGCTTGGTAAAAATCCAGGTCCATATGTCTAAGTAGAGAAAACCTTAGAAAGTCCCTATTTTAGACAGCTTAAAGTTTGCCCTGCTTGGTTCTACAATTCAAAAGTAGAAATGAGAAATTTATCATCAGTGTCTTACACAAAAAACTGTGAGCTGTCATCATGCAAGCTTCACACTGATCTGCAACCTATGAACCATTATCCTGAAATATGGATTGTTCAAAAACAATAGTAAGGTCCTTCAGCATTGATATGAGAAACTTGGAGCACTAACTTGAGTAGAGACAAACAGTCTGTTCTGAATATGACGTGATACAGCCATTTTTAATTTCCCTACAATGTAGGGAAATTCCCATAATGTCTGTAGAGGTATTTTTCAGTTTCACCTGAGAGAGGGGAGACTCACTCACAATAAAATTGGTACAATTTACATCCCTGATTTCAATGGACAGTGAGGTGAAAATTGCACACTGTATATTTGAAAATAAATTTATTTGCATTTACACTGATATTTACAGTTTGTAGCTCTAGAAGAAAAACAAAACTGTAATATGATTTAGCAAATTTGTAATTACAACAGGATGTTCATGCAGAGATACACTTGCTGTTGTTTTAAATGGTTGCAGGTCATATGTCATTATAGATTTTGCTTAATTATACACTCTGCCCTGCCATAAAGCGAAGAAAGCTTTTAAAAGTAATTTTTAAAACTAATCAACCATGAAATTTGTTTTCTTATTTACCATTCAGCCAATGAAAGAGCAACAAGCGGTGATGCAGACAAAAAAGCAAATGGAGTTAATTCTTCAAACCAGCCTTCTGCTCAGTGGGCCTATCCACCCAATGGAAGAGGAATGAGACTTGCTGTTCCACCACATGTAGCTGTGACTCGACCACCAAGGCCAAGAGGACCTGGCCAGTTGCCAGGACAACCTCGTTATCCTGGACCACAACAGTACCATGGAGCTCACCCAAGGATGCCCAGGGCTGGTGCTGCTTATAGATAATGTGAGAAAATATGGCTGAAAACAAACTTACTTTATTTTAAACCTAAGATAAAATTAATTTTAAAATGTACTAATGTTTTGAGTGATTCTTTGTGAAAAAAGTACCTGAGTCAAGAACAAAGCAACCGTACAGTGTAATAAAGCTGTGTGTGCACTCTTTGCTAAAATAAACTATAACTGAATTCAGTATATATGTTACAGTAATACTTTTTAGTGACTTTGCTAATAGTGTCTAAGAAGACTTAGTACCCAAGAATTTGGAATAAATCGTAATTTTTCTGATTTGCATGATCCTTTACTGCTTATACCATAGACACTAAACAGGCAGTGAAAAAATAATAATTATTAGATTAAGCTGTGGAATTGCATCAACACTGAAATTCACTAAATATCTATACTGATAAATAACATACATACAATAGCTGTGTCAGCAATTGTCTCTGTAGTGATGAGACTACGTAAAGCCTTAATAATTCTCTGTTAGAGTACTGTGCGCAGTCTTGGGCTTCTTGTTGTAGGAAAGGTGTTGAATTATTAGACAAGGTAAGATACAAATTCACTTGCGTCTGGTGTGAGGAAAAATAAATACTAAGAAGGGATAAAATGGGCCTTTAAGTATGTGCCAACATAATTGAAGTACTTAATTGAAAAGAGACCAGTCAAATATGGGAAAATTGCTGCTAAATGTACTTGGGAATATTTATTTGCATGGAAACAGGGGTTAACCACATTCCTGTGAGTCTGGAGTCATATATAGCCCAGACCAGGTTAGAACAGCGATTCTTGTTCCCTAAAAAATGTTAATGAAACAGCTGAATTTTTAAGGACAATTGATAATGCTTTCATGGTATTTATAAGGCTAACTCAAATTCCTCCATCTGCCATGATGGGAATCAAACCCATGTGCCCAGAACATTAACCTGGCATTTTGGATTAATAGTTCAGTGACATTGCCACATTGCCTGGTGAATTAGTTATCAGTCTTGAGTTTGGTTGAACCACATAGATTTTGTTGTCTCTCTCTTCTGATACTTTGCAATTCTTCTTTTGACTTTCATTGGAACTTGTGCAACTGCAGTAGACACCTCTTTGTTGAATAAAGCATGATGTGTCTCTGCACAATGGCTCCCTCAACTGGACAATGACAACATACCAGTGCTGTTTATTTTCTCTAAGCACAGAAATAGTCTTTGAGATATGAAGATCTATGATACCATTGCTGAGATGTATGAATTTGACGTTGTAGTCCTGCATGATCAACTCAGTTGCATGGTCCTGCAACATACGTGACCTTGAAGATATGCTTATGAAAATGATCTGACTATTTGTAGATGTGCAAATGTTGATGACCAAAGCCTGATGTAATCACCAACATAGCCAGTGCTTCATGATGATGAGAAGAGGGAATCTTCCATCATAGAGATACATGCCCCAATGTTCACAAGTGTGGAAAAAGTGCTTCCTGTTCTCCAGTGGAGTATTTGCATTCAGTTTCTGACCATAGCCACAACATGTAAATGTAGATCATTCACTTCCTTCAATGTTCTGTGAAAGTGTAACTCCAATGGCATTTTCTGATGCATCTGCTGTGACATATGGGTTGAAATGGATGAGGATCAAAGATGATGTTATTTTCTCCTTTAATATATAAAATACTGTCTGCTATGCAATTGTTCATTCCCATTTTGCATTGTTTTGCAGGAGCTTCCAAAGACATTTTGTGTTCTCTCCATACTTAGGGATGGAAGTTGGTAATGATTGCAACACTTGCACATGAGATGGAACAGGAAGCTCATGAATGACGTTGAACTTATGAGTAGGCTTTCCTCCAGGCTATTACGCTATAGCCCTAGAAAGTCAAACTTAAATGCCACAAATCTATAGTTGTTGATCACAAATTGTGATATGTAAATCAAGTGAGCATTATTGATAATTACTGATTGTGTTTTACTTTGTCCCTTCCATGGACAGCAATGCCATCGAGTAGCATCTCCATGCCTGACAAGATGGAAGAAACAATCTTCTGGAATGTACTATGTGCAGATTTTTATATGTATACCATTCTGTGCTACTGAAACACATCTTTCTGAGTACTCCAGCTGTAAGATGCTAGCTTTGCTCAACTAGAGGTATCTAGAAACAGCTGCATTAACATTGAGCTTTGTGGAAGATGGCGTCATGAAATGATGCTGATTTTCTTGGATTGTGGGAAGTCATTACTTGTCTGGGTTGATAACTTTGTTGATGGTCTTAAGTCGACATATAGTCTAAATTTGGCATTTTTGTGTTGTATGATAACTAGGCTCGATATTTACGGCAATACGTTGATGAACTCAAATACAGCATTTGCGTACAGTCATTTCAGCTCCTCTGACACTTTGAGATGGATTGCAAATGGCAACTGTTACAAGTTTTGCACGTGAAGAAATTGACATGTCAATGTGGAGTGCAGAACATCTTAATCTTCTCAAATCTGTTAAATAAGGAAATGCATTTGATGGTGTAAAATTTGAGTCTTGCTGAAAGAAGACACATTTCGGCAATACTCAAAGAAGGAAAGATATCAGCACGTGCAATCTGCTCTGAGACAATGTGTGAGTAGCATCTTCTTGTGGACACTAGTGTAACCAGTCTGTCCAGCTCTGTCTTGATCTCTGAAATCTGCTGATCCCATGACATGGCTGCACTTGGAGAAGAAATAAATAGTGCTAGAGCCAGAACATTTAAACTTTTCTCTAACATTCTCTTCAACATTAACTTTGTTGCACATTTGTACGCCTCTGGACTCTGCAGAAATGACACAAGTGTAACAGATTTTATTCAGTGTCTTAAATGTGGATCCATACTTATAGTTCTAGCTTCTAGCCATTTCCACAGTTTGTTTACTTCACCCTGAGTCACTAAACCTCGCTAAAGAAACATAGTCAATTCCTTCATGATTCATGTGTCCTCACATGACTCTGCAGGCCAATTCTGGAGCTATAAGCCAGTGGGAAAAGAAGAAGGCATTGCCCTAAGGAAAGGGGTGCGTTGAGGAGTTGGGGGTGGGTTTCTTCTTGAATCAGGATTCTGCTCTCTGTCATTTTTGCTTTCATTTCTCTTCCATAAACCCAAGACTTTATGGGGTCAGTTTCCAACTGCGTTATGCTGGATATTTCCCCTTATAGGACAGATAAGAACAATAGGTCACATTTTAAGAAAATGAAATCTCATTTTTAGGATGGATCTGGGGGAAAGTTTTTCTTGCTCAGAGAGTTGTTAATTGCTGGAATTCCTTTCACAGAAAACAGTTGGGATTTGGTGTTTCCAATTGAGAATGTTGCGTATATCATTCTCATTGAACCAGTCTTGATGCTTGCGAGCTTCAAACCTAATGCATTTCCCTTGGGGTACAAATTTGATCTTTTCCCAAGACTCTTCCTCACTACCACCTTCAAATCTTCTGTGTGCAAGACAGAAAAACAAAAGTTGCACCTGGAATTGTTCCATTGTTTTTACATTCTGAAAAATATGGGCTGTTAAAACCTTTCATGGATTCCTTTGAAAGTCATGCATGTTTGGGCACCAATATTGGCTCACGGTGGAGCATAAAAGTCTGTGGTCTTTCCAGCCATCATTTGCACCCTGAATTGAAGAGGTGGTAGCAATAATCTTCCTCTGCTGAATTCAGACAATAACATAATTCAGGAAGTGTCAATGCTTGGACTACAGATATTTTCAGGTTGCTTTTCTGATGAAAGCTTGCCTTTGTGGCAGTGAGTCAATATTCAGAGGTGGAGAAGACCATTGCCATTTGATTTCCCCACCACTTCATTCCCAATGGTGCCTTTAAAAGACAATTGCCTCCAAACCTGAAATTAGAAACTTCCAATAGAATCAATTTGTCTAATTTTCCAAACAGAATCCATGTCTATACAGAATCCAAATCTGCATGAACTCCTTTAGAAACATGAAATGGCACATTTAGTAATGGCACTGAAACAAGTGGAACGAAGCACACTTTGAGAAAATACTTAAATATGTAAAATAAAATTATTTCTTTTTTTGTAATAATGTTGATAGGAACTGTGGCAGTAATCAATACATAAAGTGTTAGTAGTTATATAGTGTGCCTATTTCAAGTCATCATATGTTTGCATGCTTAATTATTTTAATATTCACGAGTACTCAAATAACATTTTATCTTTCAGAATTAATTGATTTATTCATTACTAATGTTAACCAGGTTTATTCTGACATTCTCATATAATTTGGTTCATAAGCTTAAAGCTTTGTATCTAATTATAATTCTGTCAATTTGACCTTGAACTGATTTTAATTCATTTATTTTAGTTTTCCTCTCCATGGAACTCTTCTAAAATTGCAGCTTTGACTAATTCTGTCTACATTAACATCACTTCATAAAATGAGGATGATACAATGTGCTGAAATAAATTTGAAAGACAGAAAATAAACCACCAGATTTTAGCTTCATTCAATAACGTCTTGAAGTAATTTGCTACAGCTCTTAAGAATAACAGGTTGCTTTTGCTTAAACACTAAAGTTCATTTCATAACGGACACTCATTGCTCAGAGAGCTCATAATTAAGTTGTTATTAGGAATCATTATTAATTTGCAGCTACACTCTCCTGTGCCTTGATCCCTCCTAGTGGTATTCCCGCTGTTAGCAAGCTGTAGGAAAGAGCATGAGGTCCCTTAGATATGGTAATCAGCAGCATAAGATATGTTTTAGGAATCTAATGGGAAACAAAGAAAAAAAACTGAGCATAACATGGATCTGGAGGAACACAGCAGGCCAGGCAGCATCAGAGGAGCAGGAAAGCTGATGTTTCAGGTTGGGATCCTTCTTCAGAAATGGGGGAGGGGAAGGAGGCTCTGAAATAAATAGAGAGGTGGGGGTGTTGCGCTAGGGAAGGTATGTGGGATGGTGATAGTAGATAGGTAGTGGCAGGGATTGGTCAGTGAGGTGGGAGAGAAGACGCACAGGTCAAGGAGGCGGGGATGAGAGGGAGGGTTGGTCTTGGGATGAGGCCAGGCATGGGGAGATTTTGAAGCTAGTAAAGGTGGGATGGCGATAGGTGAGTGCAGGTGGGTAGTGGTGGGGTTTGGTCAGTGAGGTGGGAGGAGCGGACAGGTGGGAGAGAAGACGGACAGGTCAAGGAGGTGGGGATGAGAGGGAGGGTTGGTCTTGGGATGAGGCCGGGGATGGGGAGATTTTGAAGCTGGTAAAGTCCACATTGAGACCATTGGGTTGTAGGCTTCCAAGGTGGAATATGAGGTGCTGCTCCTCCAGTTTCCGGGTGGTGTCGTTGTGACAGTGGAGGAGGCCCAGGATGGACATGTTGTCCAGGGAGTGGGAGGGGGAGTTGAAGTGGTTTGCGACTGGGAGGTGTTGTCGTTTGTCACAAACCGAGCGTAGGTGTTTCACAAAGCGGTCTCTGAGCCTCCGCTTGGTCTCACCGATGTAGAGTGGATGCCAGAATCTCCCTCTAAGTTTTGACGCATTCACAATTTCCAAATCTTCCGGAGCCAACACCCATCTAGCGTACCATGGCCACCCTTAGCCTTGCCCTGCTCCTTCTTCAATCCACCTGCTCCTTCACCTTCACTAGCTCACTTCATGACCTTATTCTGTTTCCCACTCTCAAAATGCAGTTTCTGCCCTTCCTTGCCCCCCTTTCCCTGTCACTGTGGCTCTCCCTTTTCTGTCCCAGTTGCCTATCTCCAGTCCCCAGGATCCTTTGAGCACCCATAACAAGTACAGCCTTTAAGCTCCTTGCCTTACCCCTCTATGCTTATCTGTTGATCCCCTTTCCTTTGAGCTTCAGCTGCTTCGGTTGGGCAGTTGCATCCCTTGCACTATGACTGGTAGACAACCACGTTGCAAGACCGGTTATAAATGAGACTCCTCATGAGCTGAGTGGATCAGTCAAAATGAACTGTAATAGTTCAAGCAAAGAATCACCTTGGTTATAAAGTACCCAGGCCACCGAAGAAGTCTGTATTCACTAGACCTTTCAGGAAGAAGTCTATCTTATAGATGATTAGGTTCGTGAACACATTTTGTTCAAGCTTTTGCCTGGAAAGGTTATGTCCTTGAGTGTAATTCCAGTGCACTGGGTTGTTAATGAGTATTTATGATAAAGGATTGAAAAGATGTCCTCAACCATTATGGTCAGGAAGGCCGATCTGCCTGAGAAGTTCTGAGAACTTAATACCAAAGCATTAAGTTGATGGGAGAACTCCGGCCCAATTAATCTCCCCCTCCCACCTTTCTAAAGATTCTGCCCAGGGCTTCAATGTTCAAGATCACAAGAGCTTAAAAGCAGTGCCTCAGAATGAAAGAGAGAAGGCTAATGGAAATTTTATGAAAAATGGAACAGAATATTAAAACGAGAATGTTTGAAAACTGACTTAAGGAGAATAAAATATAAAATGTTGCCATTGGAGGGCAGTATTGTTCTCCTACAAAGTTTTAAACAACAAAGGGCAGGAATTGTTCTGAGTTAGTTTATTGTCAACATACTGGAAGAGGAAAACCGGGCCTTTGAAAGGCACTTTCTTAGATGGAGAAATAGTAATACTGGAAGTAAACATACTGAAGCTTTATTCTGAAGTCTGTAAGATGGTTCAAAATGTCTCACTTGAAAGTTTTTTTCTTTCTCCACTGGTGCTTTAAAACAATACCTTTTGAATATCTTGCTCCTTGCACAGAAGTACGTTGACAGTGAAAGTTAAGTCTTCAAATGAACACCGAGAGTGAAGGCTGATGATGCTGAGGTTGAAGCGGATGAAGCAAATGAAGCAGGAATAAAAAGACATAACTTTAAGAATCAAGACACTTTTATGTTGCTCTAACACATTGCTTAATATTGACACCAGCTATACCCTAATGACGAAGCCTGTTGAGATTCTCTTCACTTTTTGAATCATGTTTTCCAGAAAAAACAATCTCAGCTAATCCAAGGCCCTGTATAATTGCAGCAAGGCATCCCTGCTGCTGTACTCGATTCCTCCCATAATGAAGGCCAACATACCATTTGTCTTCTTCATTGACTGTTACACCTACATGTTTGCCTTCATTGACTGGCAGATCCCCAGGTCTCATTGCACCTTCCCCTTTCCCAATCTATCATCAGTCGGGTAATAATTTGCCTTTAGTCATTTTTTTTTGTTCCTGATTGTGCCACAAGGTGAGAGTCGTGTGGAGAAAATTAATTTTCAAGTTCTGCATCTAGATTTGGCCATTTGCATCCCTTTTCTTTTCAGGTGAGCAAAATCTGTTTGAACTCTATGATGCTTAGAAATGTGGTTAAAATGCTGGACCACTAAATGCACCTTAGCTCACCTGGCTGGGTTCAGAGTTCTGATGTTAGTTATCTTTCAGCTGTATAAATTTAAGGTGTTTATTTCATTGATACTTGTTTTTGTAAACCAAAGGTAATATTATGGAACATGCTTTTTAAAAATGGTTACCAAACAGATTTTGATTGCACAGTTAGAATATTGTAGTAATAAACACAAAATTTGACCTATCTTATTGTCACTCATTTTCTTTTGAATTTAGAACGAGAACATAAGAACAAAAAGCATGAGTAGGCTGGTCTGTCATTTAATACTATCGTGACTGATCTCATCTCAACCTCAACATTACTTTCCTGGTTGCTCTCCATGACCCTACAACTCATTACTAATTAAACATCTGTCTATCTTCTTCTTAAATTTACCCAATGGCCCACATCCACTGCACTCCAGGTTAGTGAATTCCACAGATTCATGATCCTTCAAGAGAAGTAACTTCTCCTCAGCTCTCTTTTAAATCTGCTACCCTTTACCCCAAAACTATGATCTCTCATTCTAGATTGCCTCACATGAGGAAACATCCTCTGTATGTCTCTTGTGTCAATCCCTTTTAGCATCTTATATATCTCAATTAGATCTTCTGTCATTCTTCTATATTCCATAAAGTATAGACCTAAACTATTTAATCTTTCTTCATAAGATAAACCCCTCACTTCTGGAATTAATATGGTGAATCGCCTCTGAATTGCCTCCAATACAACTACATCCCTCCTCAAGTAAGGGGACCAAAATTGTATGTAATACTCCAGTGTGGTCTCACTAATGCCATTGTATAGTTGCAACAACACGTCCCTATGTTTATACACTATTCCTTTTGCAATAAATGCCAACTTTGGACCTTCTATGTGCTGTTCAAGAGCTGAGTTATATATAGAAAGTAGGTTACGGGAAATGATATTAGGAAGCTTTAATTGGAAATTATAGAAATAATTGGATTTCACTGCTCTGAGATGTAATTCTTCTAATATAACACATGCTTCCTCTTGTCTTATTTCATCTAACCCTAACAAATATCCTTATATTTGTCTCTTCATCATGAATTATGATTTTGAATGTGATGCCTGAAAGTTTGAAGAAAGCAAATTCAAATGTAACTTTCAAAAGGAAATTGGGTAGATGCTAGAAAGTGAAAAAAATGGGGAGAAAGCATGAAAATGTGACAAATTAAAGTGGCACAGGAAACTGAGTCTGAATGGTCTCTTTTGCTGCAAAACCATTCTGCACATCCTTTTTTAGAATATGCAGGCATAACAGGCTGAATTGGGAAAGTTTGTTTACAAAGCATTTTCAGAATATTATTGGGACTCAAATGACATGGAGTATTGCGAGAAATGTGGAAGAATCATTCACAAAGTCCAATGAGGCCTATGATGATGCTGAGAGCAACTTTCTGCATCTTTTAGCGAAAGTCCTAAGATTGGATACATTATGGTTGTTTTACTTAAAATAAAGGAGGCTGAGAGATGTTGTAAATTGTACTTAAGGAGTATAAAATAATGATGGGCTTGGTCAGAATGGACAGAGAAGACCTGTTTCTCCAGTGGAGAAGTCATTACTGGGGACGCTGAAGGTGGCTGGTTGAAGGATTAGAGGGGGCATGAAGAAAAATGTTTTCAACTAGAGGCTGGTGGTGTGTGGACTTTACTGCCCAGTTTGGTAGTTGAGGTAGAACACCTCAATTAATTTAAAAGGAATCTAAGATGGGCAGCTGGTTTATTCCCCGAGTGCAGACATGATGGGCTGAATGGCCTCTTTCTGTGTTGCAACCTTTCTATGGTTCTCTTGTTCTAATAACCAAAATAATCTAATCAATTCCTCGAGCAATATGATTATCTACGTCCAAAATCCTCCTGTGCAATGGCAGCAACTATAAGGAAAGAAAAAACAGAAATACATGGAAATGAATGTACTGGCTTTGTTGGAGCTCCATTAAAAAATACATATGAGATGAGTCACATCAGTATGTCTCATTTGCCAGTTTTTCTGGCTTTTCCTTGCATGAGTGAGTTGCATATGCGATGTTTGTAAATATGAAGTAGCCAATTATTTACTTAAGGTTCATTTATAACTCACTTGCAAAGTCCCTCGCATTTCATGTGCACTTTCACTGAGAATAGATGCACCTGAACCTACACCAGTGCTTTAAATAATGGCATAAGCTATGTTGATGTTCTTACCAAATTAAAACAGTCATATTATCTATTACAAATACTTGCTTTCAAGTTGTTATGGTGATTGTTCCTATGGGAAGACTGATTGCCTCAGATGAAATAACAATTCATGTTCATTTCACTTGCACAACGCAAGGGGATTCTTGTTACAGCATTGCATTAACATTGACTCTTTGAATCCCAAATGTTTCAGGCCTCGCAGATGCTTAAACTAAGAGGGACAGATCTCTTGAGAATAGACTTGCCTTTACCCTTTTAAACAACGGCTTAGAAATCAGCACCACATGTTTTTCAGATAGTAATTTTACAGAGTAATTCTCAGAGGGCAAATGAGCAGAAGTTGTTGTACTTACTAGTCTAATGACGGCCATGTAAATACCATTCTGATTCATTAATGTCCTGTAGGGATGAAATCGGCCATCCTTAACTTGTCTGGCATATTATGTGACTCCAGATTCACAGTGGCGTGGTGGCTCAGTAGTTAGCACTGTTGCCTCACAGTGCCAGGGACCTGGGTTCAATTCTACCCTCAAGTGAATGTCTGTGTGGAATTTGCACATTCTCCCCCTGTCTGTGTGGGTGTCTTTGGGGTACTTTGATTTCCTCCTACAATCCAAAGATGTGCAGGTAGGTGAATTGGACATGCTAAAATGCCCATAGTGTCCAGGGATGTGTAGGTTGGGTGGATTAGCCATGGGAAATGCAAGGTTACGGGGATTGGGTCTGGGTGGGATGTTCCTCAGACGGTTGGCGTGGACTCGATGGGCCGAATGGCCTGCTTCCACACTGTAGGGATTCTATGAATGTGGTTGACCCTTTGAGAGACAAAGGGGCCTTAGTGTACATTTGTAGATTTCAGGCTGTCAGAAAGCTTAGATAGGGTCGTGAAGAAGGCATATGGGATGCTTGGCTTCATTATCTGCGGCATAGAATATAGGAGCAAGGAAGTCTTGTTACAACTTTATAAGACCTTGGTTAGGCCACAGATGGAATAATGTGGGAAGTTCTGGTCACCACACTAAAGGAGGGACGTGATTGCACTGGAGAGGGTGCAGGCAGATTCATCAGGATGTTAGATA